>NC_068355.1:48064492-48364492 GCF_020536995.1 Dreissena polymorpha | reverse complement strand
ATTTACAAAACCGCTGCGGAGGATATGCACACAAGAAGGCGCAATTTTAATAAATACCAAAATAATCCGCTCTGGTGGGATAGCGCGTGTAGTAAGGCCAAGCGAGAAAAATATTCGTTGCTCAGGCGTTTTCGTTGGTCCAATGAACCGGTCGAGTTTCATTTGTACAAAAATGCACGTCGGTCTTTCAAAAACTTATGTCATGCAAAAAAAATTCTATACCAAAATAAAAAACGTAAAGTTTTAATTGACTCCCGTAAAGATCCGCAGTATTTTTGGTCGGTTATTAAAAAAAAAGGTTTTCAGCAACAACAAATGCACCTATCAATCCCAATGAGTGGGTTAAATACTTTAAATCTTTGCTATTTAAAGAATCAGAAAACCCACTACTAAATTTTGATGTACATGCAAATGCGTATAATAACGACCAGGCCGATTATGTATTAAATTCGCCAATTACAGACGACGAAATAAAAACCAGTATCAGTAAGCTTAAACGTGGAAAATCTCAAGGTAAAGACGGGATCGGGGCGGAATTTAACATAAATACTAAACACGTTATAACTCCTATTTTAAATGTACTTTTCAATAAGATTTTATCTTCCGGCAGCTTTCCTGATGCTTGGAGTGAAAGTATTATCGTACCTTTATATAAATCGGGTTCGCGAAATGATCCTTCAAATTATCGAGGTATATCTTTTGTTGACGTTATGTACAAGATATTTGCAGGCATCAATCATAATAGATTAACCAGGTTTGCAAATGAATTAGATTTAATTGATGACGCGCAAGCTGGGTTTAGAGCAGGATATTCGGTAACCGATAATATGTTTATTTTACATAGCTTGGTGCAAAAATATATTTCTAAGCCTGGGGGTAGATTCTATGTGTTATATGTGGATTTTTTAAAGGCGTTCGATTCCTTGGTGCATCACAAACTGTTCACATACTTTATGCGTAAAGGAATCCAGGGCAACGTACTTAAAGTATTGACCTCAATGTATTCTAAACTTAAAAGTTATGTACGCACGAGCCCCGGTGCTATTTCGAGCCCGTTCACTTGTAATATCGGCACTAGACAGGGCAACTTGTGCTCGCCGATTATTTTTATTTTATATATAAATGATCTGCGTTAATTTATTCGACAAAAGTGCGATACTGGAATATTTGTAACAAACGATATCCCTGACATATTTTGTATACTTTTTGCTGATGATATTGCAAATTGTGCAGATACTGCTGTAAATCTTCAGTTGCAGATAAATGCTATTGCAGAATTTTGTACCTTAACAAGCATGAATTTAAATCTTAAAACAACAGAGGTTATGGTATTTAGAAATGGGGGTCCATTACTTAACTATGAAAAATGGCTATTACAATAATTGTCCAATAAATATAACGTCCGTCTATAAATATATGGGCATCCTATATACCCCAAAGTTATGCTGGTCGGCTGCAAAAACTAAATTAGCCGCGCAGGGGCGAAACGCATTATTTGCCATTAAAGAATACCAAATTCCGTTCGGATATTTCTGCTGTACAGAGTTCTTTAAATTATTTGATGCCATGGTAACACCCATACTCATATTCGGATCAGAAATCTGGGGATTCACATATAGTGATTCAATAGAGCATGCACAAATTGAAGCTTGCAAGTACTTTCTAGGCGTAAAAACTACGGTCAATAACTGTGTAGCTTTAGGAGAATGTGGTCGTTTACCAATGTACGTCATTTATCACTCAAAATGTATAAAATACTGGTGTAAACTTCTCCAGATGCCTGATAGAAGATATCCAAAAAACTGTTATAAAATGTTAAAGTCATTAGATGATATTGGAAGGCGAAATTGGGCTACGGATGTAAAGGAGCTTCTTTTTAAATATGGGTTCGGCTTTATTTGGCTCTCACAGGATGTTGGTGATATTGATTTATTCATGCTCCGTTTTAAACAACGCCTTACTGATTGTGCAACTCAAACCTGGCACGAAAATATAAATGACTCTTCAAGATGCGATTACTTACAGACAATTTAAAAGTTTATTAAACACAGAACGATATCTAGACATAACAATGCCATTTCATTGCAGACAAGCGTAAGCGAGATTCCGTTGTTCAAGCCATAGGTTTCAAATAGAGTTAGGTAGACAATTAGGAATACCAAGAAATCTTAGAATATGTGCACATTGTCAAGTTAGAAAATGAATCTGTAAAAACAGAGGATGAATATCATGTATTTTTTGAATGCTCTAAATATGCTGACATTAGGCAAATCGATTTGTATAATTGGTATCATGGCAGGCAAACTGCTTCAAATTTCTTTGATCTGTTAAGAAATGAAAATGAGTTTGTTATTAAAAAAATAGCCTTTTATGTTTACCATTTAATATGTTCTTCATATGGAACGTAATACTTGTAGTGGAAGTATGTTTGTTCTGTTTGTTCGTATTTGTTTTGTTTTTTTGTTTTCTCCATTCAATGATATTGTATATATATATATATATATATATATATATATATATATATATATATATATATATATATAGTAGGAATAGGTAGGGACAACTCTTGTATTATCTGTATATATATATTTTGTAAACATGATGTATTATGGGCCGGAGGCCTTTGTTTACAATAAACTTACTTACTACTTACTACTAGAACCTGATAATTGCGGCTTAAATGTAACAATTTTGGGAGTCAATCGAGTTGGTTGGTGAGGGTGACGGGGCGCATTTCGGTTACAAAAATATCATCAGGCGCGTAATACTCAAACAAGTGAACGTGTTGTATGTATACGACCAATCACGACCGAATGCATTTGCCTTTGGTTTAGTATTTGGATATCCACACCCCTTGCGTTAGGACTGCACATGCACTCGAGAAAAGGTTTTGCATTTTTGCTTTGAACACATTTCAGAAACTTGATAATTAAGAGAAAAGAGAACAGACAATGCCAAAAACACTTGAAAGTCATACATATAGAGTGACAGTATTTTAACCTAAAGAAAACAAGCAATACATAAACATGGATGATCTGTAAACACAACATATGCCTGAATACGTTTGAAACTGCCCAGTAGTCCATATGTTCTCTCCACACACGTTATAAATCTTTCTTCAATTAATAATTAGTCAAAAGCAATAATATGAACAACACAACACGAAATCATAAGCTTTTGGGATTGTGTATTGGAAAGCCTTGTATAGCATAGCAATGCTACTTACTTTTTAAAAACATTTTGGAAATATACCTACCCGGTACACATAATATACTAACAGTTAACCAGCAAGCAAACATGGTAACACTGCTTTTCACCCACATATTGTTCAGCATACGAGGTCATGCACCCTTCCTCGCGCATCTTTAGAACCCCATAGTACATCACTTATTTACTCAGTTTTAAAAACGATAGATAGTGCAACGCTGGTTTGTCAACATTGAGCAATTTGACTAAGATATTCAATGAAAAATAAGCTTCGAGTGAATAAACCAGCGGTGGCAGATAACATGTTTATTTACCAAACACATTCTGTCGATAGTGGGATTATACTGTAAATAGAAAATGTAGAAGCGCTCATGTCCTTTTGAATGATAGTTTAATAAAATTAAAAGGATTATCAATTCTTGAATAGAGGCTTTCAACACTGGACGATAGGTATTTGAGCGCGTATTCGTGTACAAAGATGTACTATTATTAGTAGATTGTAACCGTTTAATTGAAAACTGAGTACCACAAAAGTTCGTCTGACCTTCTGGTCCGTCAAAATGAATGAACACACCCGTATACAACATTTTATGTTGACAGATAGCATACGTGATCAATTAATACATAATTTGATATCGGTTTGTTTTCCTTCAAGAATCTTTGATTTTCTATAATTTATAAACATTACAAATTAAGCTTTTTGACATTTCTTTGGATTTCTAAGAGCAAGGCAATGTTCACTTTATCTTCCACCTGAAACATTGAAACTTACCAACCAGCCACGAAAAAAAAACAACGAGTCAATAAAAGCATTTGTCTGATAAAAAATGTTTAATGTAACAGGATTATTTGTAAAATAACTAAATGGTATAAATACTTATCCTTATATTACAAGTTACTTAACGAATAGTTTTTTCTGTAGTAGCACTGTTTTTTTTTTTTTATAAAACGCTCACAAATACTTATGTCCCCCCACATCCTCAGCGTTTCCCTCTGTTAATACTGCGATCCCATTGCGTTCTTGAGGCGACCGTCTGTGAAGTCGAAGCATACTTGGCGACTCTACTCGCGACCTTGGCGTTTGCACTGCGATTGCACTAAGATTGTTAATGGCCCTAGAGTCTTGATCTAAATCGCGAGAATCTAAGCGGGCTCGCAACTCACTCGGGGTGAACTCGTGAGAGTCTTGACAAAGTCGTAGCTGATTCGTAGACAGATCACGTGATCACCGATTTCCCGATTGAGTAACGAATTACCTACGATTCCATTACGACGCCCAAGAACGCACTACGACGCTGTTACGATTCAACTGCGATTTAATTCAGTCTTGGAGGTCCTGGCCAAATTTTAAACACGTTTAAAAGCTGGCCACGATTTTTCGGGACCTAACGAGTTGCAGGAATCACTTACGACCGGCCCACGACTAGCTACGAATTAGTTAGGACCTTCGCCGATTAAGCTGCGAATGTCCCTGACCTCAAAATATTGGAAATCGGGACAAATCGTGAGGAATTGGGTCGTAGTGGAATACCCACTATAAGTGATTGCGTTGGATGCATGCAAACGTAGATTGTGTTAAATTTGTAACGTCTATTGATTTCATTTAACCCATTTATGCCTAGCGTCTAAAAAAGGCTTTGGAAAACAGCGTACACCCAGAAGAGACGCCGCATGATGCGGCGTCTCATCTGGGTCTACGCTGTTTTTTTAAACGAATATCTGTAAGAAATATTCTAAATATAGAAATAAATATACTAGACATCCATATTTAGGAAATAAATTGATCCAACTTTGAAGGATGGGAGAGTCCACTCAGCATAAATGTGTTAAAATAACTAGCTCAGAGTTATGCCCAATCTAAGGCCCATGGGCGGGAATGTCAGGACGCTGAGAGAGGCTCATGGTCATACAGTTTACTAGCAGTACCAAACGTGGTCGACTTTACACTTATTAACCCATTTATGCCTAGTGGACTCTCCCATCCTTTTGAAATGGATCAATTTATTTCCAAAATTATGGATGTCCAGTATATTTATCTCTATATTTAGAATATTTCTTACAGAAATTCCTTTAAGCAAACAGCGCAGACCCAGATGAGACGCCGCATCATGCGGCGTCTCATCAGGGTCTACGCTGTTTGCCAAGGCCTTTTTTCTAGACGCTAGGCATAAAATTACACTCAACTCACTTAAAACAGATATTAAAACCTTCATCATCGTACAAGGATAATGAAAGCCATATGCCCTCAGAGTCGAGCAGCCCCGAGTTCTGATTTGAATGTGTGGATAGAAAACTTGGTCTGTATGAAAAACTCACATACCATATATTTCGATCGTGAAAAAAATTCTTACTGTTTAATTCAAAATAATTATTGTGAGACATAAACTATGATCTTATGAAGTATTCATTTTTATCTACGTACACACATGTGAATATCCGTGTACATATCTGTCATATCTTTCAATATGTCTTATCTCCTACAAATAACAACACTTATAAGGATATGACAGTTCACGGGACAGTAGATGTCGTATATAGATATATATTGATTTTCAAACTGTATTACCATGAATTACATTTTGTATACATAGATATAAAAAACAGGAAATCACAACCATTTCATGCGTTTGATAAGCGAATAACAACATAATGCATACCAATAATTTAACTTTTGTTTTAAAGGGGCCTTTTCACAGATTTTGGAATGTTTTGAAGTTTGATATTAAATGCTTTATATTGATAAATGTAAACATTGGATATAAAAAGCTCCAGTCAAAAATCAAAAATAAAATTTAAAAATAAGAAAAAAGGTAACCCTCAGCAAGGCTCGAACCACTGACCCCAAGAGTCCTGGGGTAAAAAGACTGCCACTTAGACCACTCACTCATCCTTCCGGATGTAATGCCAGATGTATTTTATACTTCATATAAGCAATCCTCGTATTTTCACATAATATAGCGATAAAAACAGAACTCTCGAAATTAATATTTTGTTTCGCGTTGCAACGCTTTATAATTTTCGGGTTTTTAAATCGTCAAAAGATGCAAATAATGGATATTTTAGAGCATGGTTAATGTTCAGTATTACTGTTTCCTCACAAATACCATAACTGAAATGACAATTTGCGAATCTGAAACACCTTTTCAATGTTGTCAATTTTACCCAAACGTGAAAAGGCCCCTTTAAATAAATTATTTTGAAACGCAAATTTGTAACCTTTATTTTCAAAATCAGGATATAGGCCGAGTAATGTTTTGTGAAGATAATTCTTATTTACAGATATTTCTTGTTTAAAGATAGTTCTTGTATGCAGTTAACCACACGTTATTTTTTGATAAGCCTCAAAAGTAAAGTCGCGCAAGCGCGCTCAAGTCCTGTGTCGGCGGACATTTCACACGGCGATTCGGTTCCACAGCACTAAACTGTCGCGTGGATCACGGTAGGGATGTCAAAGTACTCGTTCACTGAAGTCACTGGGCCGCCAAACGAGAAGGGGTCAGGCAAGGGAGAAAGCGGCGGATGTCACGTGAAAACCGCTACCGGTTAGAGCTTTTTCCACATGTTTTCTTCACATTTTTGTTTAGTTTGTGATAAGTTATTTCGATATACTTCAATAATTCGAGCTGCTTTTACCATTTCGTCCAATTTTATGAATTGCGTTTAACAATTAATTCGATTATTTATATTATAATTTTCAATTGTTAACACTTATTTAATGTGAGGTTTTCAATATATATTTGTATTTATCTTGTTTAATTAATTAGTAACTTGTTTGCTTCATTTCTCCTACGCATTTTGCGTAAATATTTTGCAATCTGTGTCACATTAGTTTTAACTTCATTTTTCAGTGTTAACGAAATTGTTGTCATTGCCATTCATAGATATATATTGTCGTCAATATTTCATGGCTTATACTTATTATATTTAAACGGAAATAAAGGATTATTAATTCGTGATACGCGTGTAATAAACATCGCGTATGCATGTTATATTCTCTATAAAAACCATGCACAAAGACTGCAGTTGTTATGATGCCTAAACTCATTGAACCCCTCTTTCTTCGCCAGGTTTCGTGCTCGGGTTTCTCGCCATTGCCATCGCCGTCGGCGCCGGCCTTATAGTGCATTTTGCGGAGAACAGGAAGATTGAGTGCGTCTTCCCCGAAGGAACGGTCGTCTCGAGCCAACATGGCGGCAGTAACGCGCAGTGTGAGTAGACGAGTGAGCAAAAAGAGTTCTCTAACCCATTTATGCTTAGTGGAATCTCCCATCCTTCTAAATGAGATCAATTGATTTCCAAAATCAGGGATGTCTAGTATATTTATTTCTATATTTAGAATATTTCTTACAGAAATTCCTTTAAGCAATCAGCGCAGACCCTGATGAGACGCCGCATAATGCGGCGTCTCATCAGGGTCTACGCTGTTTGCCAAGGCCTTTTTTCTAGACGCTAGGCATAAATGGATTAAAAAAGCTTAGTCACAGATTGTCAAAATGAAACTGATCGGCCAAGAACCGTGTACGTGCCCATGCAATAAATAAAAAATAAGATCTATATTTTGTAGTATTAATATAGACAGCCGTTAAAAGTGATGTGTTTGCAATTGTATCAACATGTCAACACAAACCGCACCTTAACGAATACGTCCGTTTAAATCATTGAGGTACCGTAGAAATGAAACGATCTGTCGTATTAAGTGTGCGTTATAGCTATTTAGTCTATAAATTGAAACAGAAATTCAACTTAGTTATGATTGCTCATGCCTATTACTATGACCTTTTATTTACCAAACACGCAAAAGAATCATGTGATTTATAATAGTAACGCCTGCAATACGATAGTATGCCATCCACGTTTGATATTGTCATTGTACGAGTGAAAAGGATGAAAACAGATAGATGATAGATATATCGTAGCATAATATCGCGCGTTGTACCGAATCAACCTAGTTCTTTAATCAAACCGGCAACTATCATCTCTAAATATATGTTTTCAAGTGCTTAACTCATTCTGACTGTCAGATGCCTTATGCGCTACGATTAATGACATGGACAGGATAAAAATGCTCGTCGCTCCAAGTTGCCTCGACACACGTGGCACTCCGACCGAACTTTCAGTCACTAAGCAAACAGATAGGGCCTCTCCCGGGTTATTAACGAGGGTATCTGGGGTGGATTGGTTGATAAGCTACTTTATGAATGAATTTGGGTCAGCGTTTTTGTAATAGGAGGTAGAGATAACGCCAATGATAATATCCGATTGAAGTTTTTGCGCGAATGTAAATGCTACTTGCCCAGGTGTAGGTATTTTATAGGCTGTTAACATCAAGAACCCCCCCCCCCCCCCCCCGATTCGTGTTTCTAAAGTACTATTGTTGTGTTCAAGTATGCATACCCGGAGAACCATGTGTACACGTATTAATTTATACAATACACACACAAACATGCCGTAGCAATCGTGTTATTGTAAAAGGTGATCAGACCACACTTTCGCGTAGATCGGTCTTTACCAAAAAGTATATTTATACTTTTTCCGCCGTTTTCAGCGGTCCAGTGCCCGGAAGCGCCGCCTGCAACGCCGTGTCCCGTCTGCGCAGAAAGAATATGCCCATCATGCACTTTGAGATGTGAACCCTGCCCAAAGCCGAATCCGGTCACGCGACCCACCACATGTCCACCTCCATGTGAGCCATGCCCAACTAAACATACGCAAACTAACGCAGAATGCCCTACTCCAAAACAGTGTGAGCCATGTGCAACTCAACATCCGGACGCGCATGCGCAGTCTACCGCGACACTTGCGTCAAGTACAATTAAACCGAAACCCAAGTTTGTTCGTCTTCCTACTGACATGATACCCCTTCACTATGACCTTGTCATAAATCCGGACATATACGGTTCGGACCCCAAGGCTTTCAAGTTTGAAGGAACTGTAGATATTTTACTTCTTTGTCAGAAATCTACTGATGAAATTATTCTGCATGCGGATAATCTTGATGTAAGTAACGACGTTATAACGATTTCTTCAAGTCTTGAGCATTCGACCTAACAGTGTATTGTTATTCGATTTCTTTTACTTCAAAATATTGACATGAAAACGTTAGCAATCATATTAAGATTAATCTTTATACAAACGTTGAATACATATTGTCCACAACGGTCTTAAAATGCTTAATATATACCAAATTAGATCAAAACAGTTGAAGTGCGGCAAAACGGTTCTCAAAACATCTATGCCAGACATTCTCTTGCCGAGGACCTGCAACAACTATCTGTCGGTTTGACCAGGCCCACTGCGACCGGAACCAACTACACATTGCGGGTGGCGTTCCAGGGGCCGCTGTTGGACGACATGAGAGGCTTCTATTACAGCAGCTACCAGGAAGGCAACAGCACAATGTGAGTTTTAGTGTTGATAAAAGTTTGAAACATTTAAAATTCACAAATGGGTCTCGTATTACACAGTATGTTAAAGTCCCCGGTCATAGCTATATATACGGACAGCATCGTAAATAAACGTGTTTTTATTGAGGATATCACTGAAAATCCGATTGAAATCGGTTAAAAACAAACAATATAGCGATTTTCTATTTTGGAGTCGAGTACGAAAACGACCTAATTAATATTCATGATTCGACACGTTAATTCAAACCTAAACAAACAGAATTGCGGATACGGGCGAATTTAGCGGAGAGAAAGTAAGAACAAAAGCAAATA
The DNA here is from genome assembly GCF_020536995.1 of Dreissena polymorpha. Classification (NCBI taxonomy): domain Eukaryota; kingdom Metazoa; phylum Mollusca; class Bivalvia; order Myida; family Dreissenidae; genus Dreissena; species Dreissena polymorpha. The sequence goes on along the minus strand of NC_068355.1, from coordinate 48,354,569 downwards.
CATGTACATCTGTTACAGACGGAAACTGAGTTGCAACGCTACGTTTTTGCTAAATCTATGTATTTATCTTGCATATGCTTATGTTTTGCGAAAGCTAAATATAGATATAATTTGCATAAGTCGCGACGCTGCAATGATTTTCGCCTATTGCATGCATTTATGATCATTTAGATTATTTCATCGATTTAAAATCGATTTTGACCAGGTTTTTTATGTCAACCTCGATAAAAAATATGTTTCAATGAATTCATGTAAAGTTTATTTCTCGCTATACGATTTATATGCAAAACAACGATCTATTCCGCGAACTGGGACTTTAAATATGGTCTTCTTCCATTTATTGCCAAATTAAAACGCAGCCTCGATGTTAGGACCCGCGTGTATGTGTTTTGTAGACTTAAGGTAGTGCACCTCTAATGGGCACATATCCAAATATAATCTAATTAATTATTTTCTTAATCAGCATCATTTCACTGAACTACATGCAAATTTGTAGGTAGGCTTTCCATGCTTTTTAAAAAAATATACCGATTTTTTCAAAACCACCCCCACGCTCGGCTTTTGTCCAGTTTATTTTCACCCCTGGGGTATATAAAAGTTCCATAATTCATTCAAATTTCCAAATATGGGCATGCAGTTGGTGTGTACAGATGCTGTAAAGGTGTTTAAAGTTTAAACAAGATGAAATAAGTATTCTTTTACAGACATTTATTTTTTACAAATTTTTATCTATGGAAGAGCACCATGAAATGTAAGTGATTTCAGCCAAGTAAAAATTGGGTCGGTTAAAAACAAAGTGTCATAAAATTCAAAATAGTATCATTTAAGTCATATTTTTAACTTAGTTTTTATAGAAACACTATATACAGCAAAAATACCAAGAACTAGACAGATTTACCGTTTACTTTTTGAAATAAAAATAAAAATGCAACATGCATGGTTCGTATTTTCAACAGTAAATCACCCAATTTCGCCATAACGTTGTTTTAATTTTAATAATTGAAAAATTTGCATAAAAATTGCAACATATTTAACAATAAATATAGCTTATATGCCATATTAAATCAAATTACGTTAGAAAATAAATAAAACGCGTCGCAAAAAAGTATACGTCGTCGGCAAGATTGGAACCTGCGCGGGAATATCCCAAAAGATTTCTAGTCTATCGCCTTAACCACTAGGCTACGGCACCTAATAGTAGGCTCTTCAACCTTCGAAGAAATCGCGGGAAATCATTAGAGGTGCACTACCTTAAATGTTTAATGAAGTTTGAGGTTAGGAGCTCCTTAAAACCTGGTATAAACCCCAATGTTCTTTGCACTGACTCCTCCGAGGCGGTGAGCACCGTTTTGTTCTATTTAATGCGTTAGCTATGTAAATGTGTGTGTTGTCTATGAATATGTTGCTTGTCTCACTGTTTCGCTATTGTTCCTTGCCATAAATAACGGACCGCTATGTAAAATAAGGCTCTATTGGTCTTTGTCGGCTCGGGTACTATTTACATGTACTCCGGGTACTTTTAGTATACTTACATGTACCCCGGGTACGGTAAATATACTAAAACGTACCCGGGAATTTTAACGCTAAATCGGCTATTGTCGGCTATTTTTTTTAATTAATTATGTTCACATTTATGTCATTTTTCTGTTAAATGGCCTCTATATTATCGGAACTCATACTCAAAAAGAATGTTGATGCATTTTTTTAAACGAGAATTTGGTTTAAGTTAAACAATATCGTTTTACGGTAATCGGTAGTGCGTTTTATGATATCGGATTTTAGGCGGGAATACAACTCGGGTACAGTTTAATATCGACAGGGTACGTTTAAGTGTATTTACTGTACCCGGGGTACATATAAGTATACTTAAAAGTACCCGGGGTACATGTAATTACTACCCGAGCCGACAATGACCAATCGAGCTAAATCAAGGGGGTTTCCCTGATGCTAGGGCAACGGAGGTTTGGCTTAATGAGTACTTTTAAGGATACAAATAATGATAGCGCTCTTGTATCAACCTCTAAAAAAACTTGATGTTCATCTATAGTTGTTATGATTGTGCTATGTTATGTTAACATTTGACAACGCTCCACAAACGTGAATGTGTGTCTTAAATTGTTTTTAAACGTTACCAATAACGAAAATTAGCGGCAAGTAAAACTTGTACCTGCCACGTTGCGCAACGTGGCAAAAATAGACGACAAACAGGTGTTGCAATGTGCATTCACTACTAAAGTGTTAGAGACAAATATGACCATTTGCTTTAAAATGCACATCGAGTGTTGCTGTACTTTCATCGCGGGTGTGCATAGATTAAATGCAATACCGGTAACTGCTTTTATCTGTTGTTATAACTGCCATGAACCCAACGATAAAACATCTGATATGTATAAGCGCCCTAATATATCACTGACATATCCACTGATTTAGAAGGTCTCTAATGGTAGATAAGTTTAAACCAACTTAAAAATATTGCTAAAGTAATGAATCTTTATATGAATTTTGTATTGGACTATTGGGACATCCAAAAGTTTCTTTCGTAATGTATGACTTCATAAGTTTTTAGAAGATCAAGAGTACTTCAAAAGATATAAGTTTAAGAACAGGAAATTACAATCTTACGACGTACATTTTGGTGGTCTTGTTCTGTTTGGTCTTAAACGCACATACTTTTCAAGAACTGTGTTCAATCTTACAAATACCCAAATCACGAAAATTAAGACTAAATATAAATCTACCCTTTTGCATGAATTCGTTGTCAATATTGAAAATATAAACTTTCGAAACGGGTCAAATTACTTAAATATATCAAATACTGATAACACGCACGCACACACACACGCTGGCACGCACACACAAAAACCTTTTTACCAATAAGATAATCAATTCAATTTATTTGCGCGTGTCTTGATAATGACCAGAACTTCATGTAGTCTAGTAGGAACGGAGGTCCACGGTGCATGATTGGAACCTTTTTTTAGATATGCTGATGATGTTCTACATTGTCTTGGGTAAAAGAAAATTTTTGTTCCGAAGAAAAAGTTCATGCCCACGGGGTGAAAATCCAAGATGGCCGACCAAAAACCTAGGAAAATGCCGTTTTTTCGCAAATAACACAAACAACATATATTTTCCATGATTTTGGTAAGCTTTTTAATGTAAGCCATTGAGAACATATTATTCTTATTAAACAAATATTTTTTTTTGGTGAAAAATTAAACATGGTATGAAAAAAATGACTATATCAATGAAATAAAGGTTAAAAAAACGTGTTTTTGTCCTAATAACATGTTTCAATTTGTATCTGAAAAACAGTTTAGATACAATTATTATCCTAACTACATTTATACATACCTATGGGACAAAGGAATATAAATATATAATATTTCATGTGAATATTATAATATAAATGTGATTTGTAGACAAGAAAAGTGGGTGGGGTAAATGAAAAAAAATGCGTAATGTGTATATTGATATATTTTGAGATAAACGAGGCTTGTTAACTTGTTATTTTTATGTATTTTGATCTTTTTTGATACTTTTTAGTGTATGCACATTGTTATGCCCCCGGTAGGGTGGCATTTAGCAGTAGAACTGTCCGTCAGTCCGGCCGTCCGTCCGTCTGTCCGAAAAATCTAAACATTGGCCATAACTTTGCAATATTGAAGACACAGGTGGAAGTAACGTACCCAGGATAGTATTTTTCATATATATATATTTTTAGGAGCCCAATATATTCAAATAAATATATAAAATCATGTTTAATGAGAAAAAAATTGACAAAGAGTCATGAAAAAAAAATCCCCACCCTCTGATATTGGAATCATAACAAGGTCATTAACTAGACTTTATTATAGACCTGTCTTCGCGGGCCGCAAAAATGTCAAAAATAGCTTTAATCCAAAGCATCCCTTGATCCTTTTATGGGCCATTGGACAACCTTTCAAAAAAAGTTTACTTCAAAAATATCTGTCCAGCCGTTAACTCACAGTCGGTCAAAAACCGAGCAATATTTCGAGTCCGTTTGTCAACCCGAATAAATCTTCTACAGACTTTCAAACAATATTTTTGAGTTTTTGCCCCTTAATCGATAGCTCGCGTCCTATTCCTTTGAAACAACGAAGCGTGTCAAATAATGCATGCATATGCTACCACTTACCCCTAAAAACTTATTCCAAAATGTTATATTTTCTTTGCAACAACTGTTATAACTCTAAATTTGATTTACTTGGAAACGAAAGTAGCCATCGCTCTTGAACCCGGCTTAGCAGTGAATTACACTGACAGAGCCAGGCACATAAATATCCAATCAACAACAACAACGATGTTTTGATAAATGTAAATAAATGAAAAATACTTATCATTCTGATTGTATTGGAATAATTTTTAAGGGGTAAGTGGTTGCATGTGAATGCATTATTTGACACGCCTCGTTGTTTTAAATGAATAGGACGCGAGCTATCGATTAAGGGGCAAAAACTCAAAAAATATTGTTTGAAAGTCTGTAGAAGATTTATTCGGGTTGACAAACGGACTCGAAATATTGCTCGGTTTTCGACCGACTGTGAGTTAACGGCTGGACAGATTTTTTTAAAGTGAACTTTTTTTTGAAAGGTTGTCCAATTGCCCATAGGAGGATCAATGGATGCTTTTGATTAAAGCTACTTTTGACATTTTTGCGGCCCGCGAAGACAGGTCTATGATAAATTCTAGTTAATGACCTTGTTATGATTCCAATATCAGAGGGTGGGGATTTTTTTCACGTTTCTTTGTCATTTTTTTCTGATTAAACATGATTTTATGTATTTATTTAAATATATTGGGCTCTTAAAAAAATTAAACAACAAAAAAATACTATCCAGGGTACGTTACTTCCACCTGTGATTGAAGATAGCAACTTGATATTTGGCATGCATTTGTATCTCATGGAGCTGCACATTTTGCGTGGTGAAAGGTCAATGTCAATGTCATCCTTCAAGGTTAAAGGTAAAAAAAACAAAACCAAGGGAAGTAACATGCTTTAAAGGGAGATAATGTATATTAAACATTTGGCAGGTACAGATCATTTTCACAAGGGAAGTAATATTTTTTTAAAGGGATATAATATAATTTATTTAAAGCGGCGCAGTAGGGGGATTGTGTTTCTGACAAACACATTTCTTGTTTTTAAACATAAATTTCATGTCCTCTTTATTATAATTGAAAAAATAAAGAAAAAAAATTATTTATCAACAATGGGTATAAAGTCTCTCACAATTAGCTCTAGTAGTATCAGGGGCTCACGCTGCATGATTTTAAGATTTTATTTGAAAATGCTGATAATAATCTACAATTTTTGGGATAAAACATTATTTTTGTACCCACGAAACGTAATGATCACATGGTTTCTAAAGCCAAGATGGCTTCCAAGATGGCTGCCCATAAACCTATAAAATACTGTGTTTGCACGTATTGCGCAAAAAACATCTAATTTCGACCGTTTTGGTTAGCTTTTTAATTTACGGAATGTATAACATATTATTTAAAACACTACAACAATTAACTGTTTTTGATGAAATATATCACATGAATATATTATATGAAAACTTGATTAAATACGCGTTAAATTGGTACACTAAATAGTTGTTTTACGTAGGACATTTTCAAGAATTACCTGAAAAGCCTTTTGGATGCAATTAACATGTCTGCATATATAATCCATAAAGAGACTTAGGAATAAAATGATATATTATTTTATGTGCATATAATCCATGGTTATTATATACAAGAAAATAAACGTGGATGGGGCAAATGACAATCTGAAGAAAAAATGCCTAATGTGCATGTTGATATATTTTAAGATTATTGATCATTTTTAAACTTGTAATGTTCATGGATATACGGATTAATTTTCGTTCTGATTAGTGAATGTACATTGCATGTAATTAGAAGCTAATTCCACTAACTCATAACAGTATTGTTAATAAAAATAGGAAAATAAAATCATATAATTGTATGCACATAGCTTACACATTAAAATCCCTCAAATGAAAAACACTGTTGTAAGTTGTCATTTAAATTATTCAATAAAACACATTGTTTCGAAAAAAAGATTGTTATTTTTACACACAAAAAAATCTGCTTAAGATGTGTATTTTTTTTTTTTTTTTGGGAGGGGAGGAGGGTAAATTGTCAATGCTGTTTACTAAAATTGAAACACTGCATAATACACAATTGCGAGACAAACTCTTTGTCTTTACTAAATTATGAAGTTTCTACATTGTTCTTGTTACGTATACTTTCTTTTCTATGTGATCATATGAAACATATTGCTTTCAATCAAGTGAGTAGATTAAATCTAATTAAGTTGAACAACCACACCAGTTATGCGTATGTGGTTTTTGAAGTTTATGAAGTCCGTCCGCGCCTAAGGCTGAATAATGTGTGGACCCGGAGTTGGTTCCATAACTTCTACTAAATTAACTCACTAGACTGTTTCTTAAAATCAAATAGGAAACTAATAATAAATTGTAAACAACCACCAAGAGCTAGATTTATATGTGAAGTTATTGTGTATCTCTTGTTTAGAAATATTTAGAAGAAACACAAGTTTTACATTCAAATCCGAACGAGCATTATAATAATGTTCAGCAAGCGGTTAACACTGTATCTTTTAATAAAGAGCAACACTTAGCGAGAATATATTTAAAATTTAATTAAAGTTGTGAGACATAAAAATTGATGTTTGCATTCATTAATCAGTCAGACCTTAAATGTGTATGCGTCGTGAGTGAAAAGCGGTCATCGTGCCAGAATGTTCAAAACATGTTTTTTGCGTCATACATGCACCGTTCATCGAGCGCATGTAAACGTTCCATTTCAACACAGATGCGCATCTACCACAGGGTCGATTATAGGTCTAAATGGTAGGTCAAAGGCTTCAATCATATTTTAAAAAAACATGGATATTTTGAAATATTTCTTTTATTTATGCCTGCAAGACCCATGTTGCAGGGAATAGAAGTTGTTGAAAATGTTGCAATCTCTTGAAAGTGATTATGTTTAATAAGTTGTTTTTATTTTTATAAGATTGTGTTTAAAATTTAAAATTAGGCAATTGAATGCAATTCTACGAATATTTATGTATACATTAATGTACAAAACCATACAATCGCCTTCAATATGGAAATGTGAGCAGTTTTGACCATGTGTAGTTTTGAACCGAAGAATCGCAACCCAGTTGAAAACATGCGGGCCTTTATAGGTTATGATGAACATCGAAGCAGGGGATCACTTTTTTGCCTATTGAAAAAAAATCCAGCCAATTATATCAGTAATGACATCAAGCAGTTGGTTTCAAGACATTCAAATAGTAGAATCAACTTAGACATTGGTTTATTACCGACCTACAAGATATGTTTGCATTTTCCAAAACAGCGGTAGCCAATGCCAAGGAGGTGACGCTAAGAACAGAAAACACAAAAAAGTTATTCCATAATTATACAGAACATACATACTTTCCATTAGAATAAGCGAGTTTTAATAAACAATGCCCCCTCTCAGTCAAAACAAGTCAGCATCCTTAATAAAAAAGACTGTTCAATATACAATCAATAACTGAATCCCGAATATTTTGAAAATACGTTATGCATCTGTTCTTTAATAAGACTGTTTATGACAAAAACATGCTACTTCTCTCTGACACGAATAGTTTCATACCTTATTTAAACGGTCATTTTACGAAATGGCATTATTTAGCAAATCCTACTTGAGTAATAAGTACAACACAACTTTGCAAAAATAGTTAATATATCAAAGAGTGCAAACGTCATTCTTTCAATTAAGACCAATATTAAAGCACATTTACCATATATTTCGTGTTTTTTAGTGGAGGGGAGAGGGCTTAGGAGCAGATTTGCCCTATAATTACGTTTAAATTCATGCACAAACCTTGTGATATATATAGTCTATTTTTCAAAAGTTGTTGATGATAATGAAAGGTTACGCAAAACTAACAATTTACTCGGCCAATGAAGTACATGTACGCGTTTTCCGGATCATCTTGTACACCGGCAATGATGTGACATGAGCATGTTTTATTGTATTATTTACGTTATAAGAATGCCTCAATATATCGTACTTACGGCTTTTAACTTGTGAGATCAAGATTTCTTGCTCAAGAATATGAGTTAGTTAGTCGCGTGAACAACAGAGCTAACTCTTTGTAACAGCATTACAATTTGTGAAAAAGAAATAAATTGTTCCATTAAGGTATTAATGTGAGACAGCTAGACAATCAGAACACTAGTAATTTGTTTAACGTATGTATACATCGACTTGTACATAGAAAACTGTCATGGCTCTGTTACTGTATGATATGAATAGAATAGGCTCGTGCATTTAAAAGGCTTTTCAAACTGCGTGTATTCTGATTGGTCGTTACCACGAGTATGTTATCTCAATCATTAGCGTAAGATATATCATTCTAAACGACTTATTAAGTTGTTTTCGTGAGTCAGCTATGTCGTCACCACCACATAGGTACGTACTCCTTCCCAAGACTGGATAAGTTGTTCCCACAAGTTTGTTACATGTATCTCCTTCCTCGCATTATTATTGAAGCTCATTTCTCACATTATTTCATGTATTGAAGCATTTGAAGAAATATACTGATAATTGCATAGGCAATTATTTGTTAAAAAGTGTTAATTATCTCGAAGAAATAAGCTTTACAAAATTTGCATACTCAATTCAGCACTCGAGAGTACTAGTATTTGTTATATAAGAATTCGCTTAATTAATTCCGTATTAAAATAAAGCGACATGGTTTTATCGACTGTTTTTGAAAATGAGTGTCTTGTTTATGCATACAATTCAATAAACACCCGTTTGAACGAAGACGCCAGACATTGTGTCATGTTGTCTTTTCTTACGTATTATAAAGAATAAAGGTATTATCATTCTAGGCATTGTTGGCAAAACACTTTGTTCGGAATACCTGTATCCCAAAATCGGCTCAAACATAATTAGTAGAATAAGTAGGATGATATCAAACATGCATGTACCACAGTTAAATTGGACATGTGTGATTCCACCGGTTATAAGCACCACAACCGTAACACGGGCTTGTCTTTTGGAAAAAAAATGCAAACATATCTAGTGGATCGACCAAAAACCACATTTTTTGTGGACGTTACAAATTGTATATATTGATGAAATAGGTGGGCTGCAATTTCATATTTCTGTGCACTTAAAAGATAAATGAATCTTCGCTGAATCGCAAAACATTGACGGATTTTACAAATAAGGTGCCATATGTTGAAAAATAAACAAGAACACTCCACTCATGTCATTGATTTCTAAATTATAAAAAAAAATCCAAAGTTAGCGACACCTTAGAAGTATAATTGGCTTGTAAATTTAAACATCAAATATATATTGAACGGTTAACAAGTTAGTCACATTAATACTTTCATGGAACAATCAATGGCATTAATTTGTTTTTTGAGCAACAAGTCCCTGCATAGGAAGCAGAGAAATGCGAGATATGGCGACACAAACTTGAAGGGAATGGTACCGGTTAATTTGGGGGAAAACAACATTTTTTTAATTTATGTTTTTTTACAATTTATTATTAGTTTTCTATTTGATTTTAGAAGAACAGTCTAGTGAGTTAATTTAGTAGAAGTTATGGAACCAACTCCGGGTCGACACATTATTCTGTCTCAGGCGCGGAAGGACTTCATAAACTTCAATAAACACACACGCAGAACTGGTTTGGTTGCTCAACTTAATTAGATTTAATCTACTTACTTGAATGAATGTAATATGTTTCCTATTATCACCAGAGCTGCAACGATTCACCCACAGCTCGATTCGATTTCGATTTCAGACAGTCCGATACCGATTTTTTCGATTCGATTCATCTTTCAACCTAGTTTTATCATATTTTCACTCTTCTTTCTCAAAATAAACATTTCTGTTCAAATTTGTTGCATACTTAGATATCTTGGGCATTTATGTGTTTGTTTTATATAGTTTGGTTGGTTCAAAGTGTTTTAAAAATGGTTTAAAGTGGCTTCAATTAACATTTGTAATAAATATTAAGCAAGAAAGTGCCAATTTTCTGATAAACTATGTCAATATTTTAATAAAACACATAAAAAAGAATAGCAAATTAGAACCTCAATTTTAATATCAATAAACAATTCAACTTCTGACTAGAAGATTGTGTTGACTACACAGTACAAACTAATATAAAAAATAAATAAATATTAAATAATTAGAAGAACATCTGAAGTCACTCCGAGTCAGTGGAGTGATATAAACGTGCAGCATGTCTATACTAGTCTATACTGTTAATTAAAACTTTGACAACAACTCTGTTGACTACAGAAATCACAATCACAAAAAATATAATTAAAATGTTTAACACAATCAGTTTAAATGTTAGATTAAGACTGTGTCTGTGTGTCTTCTGCTGATGCTGGTTCTTTGTTGTGGTGGCAGGAATATGGTCACACACTAAATGTTAAGATCAGCTAGAATGATAATATTATGCTTGAGGAATACCAGCATGTCAACTTAGTCACCACTAAGACATGCCCGTTGTGCTGTGACAACATCACCAGCCGTAGAAAAGACTCGCTCACTAGCAACACTTGTTGCAGGCACACCAAGTAACCGCTTTTCATATTTTGATAGGAATGGAAATTTATCCTGTCTTGCCTGCCACCACAAGAGAGGGTCACTGACCTTTGAATTCAACGGAAGACACTCTTCCTCTTTGTAAGAAATAATTTCGGCTCGATTTTTTTAACATATGACTTAGATGGCTCAACCTTTGTAACAAACACATCTCCAAATAAATCAGCCAGTGCACAATTAGATTTACAGTCAGAATTGTCAGTCTCTATCTTAATAATTTTGGTAGGTGGTTCCTCATTTTGGGGTAGTTTGATAAATGGTTCCTCATTCTGTGGTAATGTGGGCGGTTCTGATACTTCTGCATCAGCAACTGTAGCAGGCTTGCTGGTGGTGCTGGAACTGGTAGAGGGGGCCTCGTCTGATTCCCTTTTCATGTTCACATTCTGAAAAAGAAATAAACAGAATGAATCGTTTTAAATATACATCATAGTTTATCTACATATTTCAAAGATTGTGACTGTCCTATTTTTACATCGGACATCTTTTGTTTGCATGTTTTGTTAATGCCCATTTCAACCGTATTTCAGTCATTTTACATGTGGCAAATATCATTGTTTCCTTCTTCCTAGTCAATTAACTCCAACAAGTACCAGTAAGATTTGTGTTCGATGTTAGGACAACCATCTATCAGTGGGAGGCTACAAGAGTAATAAGTAAGCACCTTAGACTCTTTAAGAAGAAAGTTCTTTGAATTATGTACAAATAGTGTTCTTACTTAATACTTATAGCATCATATCAATATAATGTCACATACCTGACATCTGATGGAATCCACCAATTTCTCTACCTCTGTTTGGACACCATCATATACATCACGTCGAGAGCTATCATCCAAATACGGAAGACTCTTAAATCGTGCGTCGAGTGCAGATGCCTGCAGAAGGAATCTTAGGATTAGAGCTGCAACGATTCACCTACAGCTCGATTCGATTCGATTTCGATTTCAGACAGTCCGATACCGATTTTTTCGATTCGATTCATCTTTCAACTAAGTTTTATCATATATTCACTCTTCTTTCTCAAAATAAACATTTCTGTTCAAATGTCTTGCATACCTAGATATCTTGGGCATTTATGTGTTTGTTTTATATAGTTTGGTTGGTTCAAAAGTGTTTTAAAAATGGTTTAAAGTGGGTTCAGTTTACATTTGTAATAAATATTTAGCAAGAAACTGCCAATTTTTTGATAAACTATGTCAATATTTCAATAAAACACATAAAAAAGAATAGCAAATTAGGAACTCAATTTTAATATCAATAAACTATTTAACTAATGACTATAAGATTGTGTTGACTACACACTACACACTAATATAAAAAAAAATAAAAAATAATAATAATAAGAAAATCTGAAGTCACTCCGAGTCAGTGCAATGATATAAACGTGCAGCATGTCTATACTAGTCTATACTGTTAAATAAAACTTTGACAACAACTCTGTTGCTTACAGAGATCACAATCACAAACAATATAATTAAAATGTTTAACACAATCAGTTTAAATGTTAGATTAAGACTGTGTCTGTGTGTCTCCTGCTGATGCTGGTTCTTTGTTGTGTGGCAGGAATATGGTCACACACTAAATGTTAAGATCAGCTGGAATGATAATATTATGCTTGAGGAATACCAGCATGTCAACTTGGTCACCACTAAGACATGCCCGTTGTGCTGTGACAACATCACCAGCCGTAGAAAAGACTCGCTCACTAGCAACACTTGTTGCAGGCACACCAAGTAACCGCTTTTCATATTTTGATAGGAATGGAAATTTATCCTGTCTTGCCTGCCACCACAAGAGAGGGTCACTGACCTTTGAATTCAACGGAAGACACTCTTCCTCTTTATAAAAAATAATTTCGGCTCAAATTTTTTCAACATATGACTTAGCTGGCTCAACCGTTGTAACAAACACATCTCAAAATAAATCAGCCAGTGCACAACTAGATTTATAGTCAGAATTGTCAGTCTCTATCTTAATAATTTTGGTAGGTGGTTCCTCATTTTGGGGTAGTTTGATAGATGGTTCCTCATTCTGTGGTAATATGGGCGGTTCTGATACTTCTGCATCAACAACTGTAGCAGGCTTGCTGGTGGTGCTGGAACTGGTAGAGGGGGCCTCGTCTGATTCCCTTTTCATGTTCACATTCTGAAAAAGAAATAAACAGAATGAATCATTTTAAATATACATCATAGTTTATCTACATATTGCCAAGATTGTGACTGTCCTATTTTTACATCGGACATCTTTTGTTTGCATGTTTTTGTTAATGCCCATTTCAACAGTATTTCAGTCATTTTACATGTGGCAAATGATCATTGTTTCCTTCTTCCTAGTCAATTAACTCCAACAAGTACCAGTAAGATTTGTGTTCGATGTTAGGACAACCATCTATCAGTGGGAGGCTACAAGAGTAATAAGTAAGCACCTTAGGCTCTTTAAGAAGAAAGTTCTTTGAGTTATGTACAAAAAGTGTTCTTACTTAATACTTATAGCATCATATCAATATAATGTCACATACCTGACATCTGATGGAATCCACCAATTTCTCTACCTCTGTTTGGACACCATCATATACATCACGTCGGGAGCTATCATACAAATACGGAAGACTCTTAAATCGTGCGTCGAGTGCAGATGCCTGCAGCAGGAATCTTAGGATACCCTCATCTGTGTACCTAAAGCAAAAATAGGAAAACACAATTTATTGCAAATGTATCCAAAATACACCTTACAGAAATATTATATAATAAGAATTTTGCTTTTAACAGTAAGAATGATATTTGAATTTGACTTGTTTGTTTCTAGATGTTTTAAGTATTAAGTAACAGCCTGATTTTACTTATGACATATTGTGCAATATAAGCCAATGTTGTAATTATTAATAATTGTTATTGAAATTGTGCAATATTGTTAATTGTTATTTCAATATATATTTTTTATGCTGTTATTAATTTTGTTTAATGTTTACCTGTTTTAATATTTTTATTTATTTATTTATTTAAAGTTATAAGGCTAACCTTGGCTTGAGATCAGAGCTAATTGCTGTTTTGATCTCTAAAGCCATAGTGCTGTCAGAGGGCTGGACCTCAAGCTGTCGTAGCAACATTTCTTTCAGAGGATGTAAGAGCGGAACTGTCTGGCTGCACATCATAGTTGTCACTGTCTTGAGCTTCAAGATTCCAATAAGCACCTCAACGTTCTGAATATCTCCATCTGATAAAGTTACGATTTCGTTCACTTTTTTTTAGTTCCAGTAGCGCAGCATAAACAGCTGCCTGCTGCTCTAGATATCTTTCACACATATCATAAGTGGAGTTCCACCTGGTTGGTACATCCATCAGTAGTCTGTGCTCGGGAAGATCAAGTTTAGCCTGCATTAGCTTAAGAACACTTGTTGCTGAAGTACTCTTATGAAAGAATGTTACCACACGCCTTACTCTACCTAAAAGTTTATCAACTTGTGAAACTTTCAGACCTCGTTGTGTAGCCAGATTAAGGGTGTGGGCCAAACATCCAACATGTGGATTTAAACCAGATTCTTTCACTGCACGAACAATATTGCTAGCATTGTCCGTGGTAACGGCTGGCCCCTTGCCATCACGTTCTAATTGCCAGCGTGCAGATGTGTCCTTCAAAGCGTCAGCCAAATGTTCGGCTGTATGAGATTCATCAATTTTTTTTTGTTTCAAGAGTATAATTTTCAACTTTCCAGTCCTTCTTGATGAAGTGGGCAGTGACAGCAACACGGTTCTCAGTAGCCCTAGATGTCCATGAGTTTGTAGTTATGGCAATGCTTTCTGCAGAATTAAGTTGCATCTTTACCCTGTCTGTAACCTTTTTCAACAGTGCTTGCACAACCTTTTCACTGAAATTTGTACGACAGGGAAGTTTGTACCTGGGTTCTAAAGTACTAATCATGTGTTTGAAACCTTTGTTCTGCACCGTGGAATATGGTCTCATGTCACAAGCTAAGTACCCAGCGATAGATTTGGAAATAGATTCTGTCCTTTCAGGGGTTAAGTTAAATCTGCACATGTCAGCAACTTTCAGCTGGCCACTTAACAAATTCCCACCAGAACTTACAGAAGCAGAACTTTTCTGGCTGGCGACTTTGTCGAATTGAGTAGTTGCGCTGCTACCTCCTGCTAATAAATCAACATTATGCTTACGGTTTACGTGTTGTATAGGATTGGTGGTTGCATCGGATTTGGGGTATGCAACGTCCGTGAAACATAACTTGCATGTGGCTTTATCGGGAGGGCCACCATCCCGAAATCCAAAGTATTTCCAAACTTTAGATTTAAGTTTTTTTGGCGCATTTGTTAATTTCACGTTTTCGGCAATGACTCGTTTGGCCATTTTGACGCTTTTGCCGAAAGTAGACCGTAACGCGCTTATTGATTGGATGACTAAAGTAATAAGTAGCCAATCGCGCGCGTCGTAATTACAGGTAAAGATAAAACGTATCAAATTCGGGATTTTCGAAACTACATAAGTTGTTTCCCATTCGGGTAGGTATCACGAGTATCCCGGGTAAAAAGCGGTCCGTCTAAAATGCGTATATGACTCATATCCGCGGATATGACTTAAAAGTGCGGATATGGACGAATACAGGCAATATCGACACATTTTCTGCAATGTTTATTTCAATGTTTAATAAAAAAATACACAACATTTGTTAAATATGTAAGAATTGTCTCAAAATATAACAATTTAATAGACATTATCTTTTTTTCCAACTCTAAATTCATATCCGCGAACATGACGATAGCCAGGAGATTGTTTAAGGGCTACACATCACAAACAATATAACCACGCCGACACCACATACGTTTTGTTGTACAAGATTACATAATGTTTATATAATATACTGAATTATTATTATTCTTGATGTAGTCTGAAAACTTTAGTATTTAGATATACAGTATGCTTTAGAAAATATTAAAGTATTTTTGGGCCGATTAGCGCCAGACCACAAGTAATTAATGATGTTACTTTCCCCTGGTTATATTTTAATTTGAATTACAAAATGTTGAATTTATTTAAATATACTGAATGTTATGAATGCAATACATATTGTCTGAAATGTCACTGTTTCAAGTGGCATTTTTATTTGAAAATAAATGATGATTTCAAATGCGCGAATATGATAAAATCGACGATTGTGGTTTATCCAATAAAGGATCTATATTTGTAGTGCAATAATTACTTTATGCAAGGTAAACATATCTTATATTTGATTGTTATTATTTATTTTATGCTTTCCGGTGGTTTATTGAGAAATATCAGTGAATGAAACTGATAATTTAACTGTTTCAAACAGTGAAAATTAACAGTGAAAATTATCGATAATTTTCACTTTTTACTGTGAAATGACATCTTTTTGTTAACGAAATTACGTCATTATCCCAGCGAAAATCTTCAGTTAAACTCTTAAACAATGTGTACAGATTTTCGTAAATCCGTCTTGACAGAGTTGTCGTTCGTGCGGGTAGGTATACCTTCTTCCGGTGTTAAGGAAAACACTGGGGAAATACTACTGTGCCCTCGTTAAATGCCATAATTTTAGCGGTATAATCGGTAGATTTTCAAAAAAAGTAAAATTACATAAATTGCCTAAAGACTCAAGTACAAAAAAAGCTTGGATGAAAGCAATTAGCCGGAAAAATTGGTTTTCAACGGCGTATACTCGCGTCTGTTCCGACCACTTTTGAGACGGAATCGGTCCAAACTATGTTGACCGAAACAAAATTCCTACTGAAAATTTACCTCAGCGCAAAGTAGTACCAAAACATGAAAGAAAGCAGCGTACATAAAGGCCGCCACTTCCAGAAAATATCCCTGTCACCTCTGCCCTACATTTCCATTCGTAAGTACCAGACAGGTAGCATGTTTTGTAGTCATAATCCATATTGTCCACATCATGTTCAAAGGGTTATTAGAAATATACGTTTCCCCTATAGTTTCATCGATTCCCATGAATTCAGCCAACAAATGTAAGACATATTTGGATAAACATTAGATATTTATCTTATTTTTGTCAGAAAAAGTTTAACATGATATTAAAAGGGTAAAATATACACAATACATCTAGTCAAATTTTGATAATATATTTCTTTTATCATATATAATTTTACATACATATAAGCGTTATGCATATAAACCAACAAATTCATGAACATTTCATTACTGATAATGGATAATATGTCCGACACATAAAATGGAAAATAAAAAAATAAATACACCCACCCGCCCTAATTTTCCCCAAAATTTGGATGAGGATCTAGTTATTTATTTTCTATTGCCTAATGTTGAAAATTCCATTACACATGTTTCGTTTTTTGGTTTATTTTTGGTGTTTTCACTTCATATGCACTTATATTTGTTAATGCAGCATCAACTTACTAAAACAATATCCCGGAAAGAGAAAATAATGCATTTAAATATCAACCGTACTTTCGTTTAAACAACTGACGACAGAAATGATTCGATTTACGATGTGAATCTTAATTTAGTTTAAGTGAAGATTCGTTCATAAGACACAAAGACACTATTTTGTTTTACGGATCATTTCGGCTAAGAGGAGCGGATGAGTCATGTAAAATATCGAATATTATATATATTTTTAGAAACAACTGGTAGCAAGATGAGTTGCAGATAATTGGTCAGTAACCACATTTAAACTAAATTTTTTGACCTGTTAATTCTTTTTAGCTCAATTCAACAGTGAAAAATGCCCATAATATCACTTTAAAATCGATAATCCACCGAATCCAACAAATATCCTCTATATATTATAGTTTATTAGTACGTACAAATATGCAAGTCATTTTATTTATTCAAACGAACAAAGGATATCGTAGTGCTACATTTAAATGTTTCAAGAATGATTATAACCATTATAGTTGCGATGTTATTGAAAAGCAATGCATGTCCCGCTAAAATTTTAGATTTTTCGTTAATATTATGTTTTATAAGTGAATGTAACAGCTGTAATATTAATCTTAAACATATAGGCTTCGTATTTTAACTTATCGGGATATTGGATATGAACTGTTGAAATATTAACGAAAAATCTAAAATTTTACCGGGACATACATTGCTTTTCAATAACAGCGCAACTATAATGGTTAAAATCATTCTTGAAACATTTAAATGTAGCACTACGATGTCCTGTGTTCATTTGAATAAATAAAATAACGTGCATATTTTTACGTACCAATAAACTATAATATATAGTAACAATCAAATATAAGATATTTTTACCTTGCATATTTAATACATATTGAGTATTTTTCATTAAACATTGAAATTAACACTACAGAACAAGTGTCGATATTGCCTGTATTCGTCCATATCCGCACTATTCGGTCATATCCGCGGATATGGGTCATATACGCATTTTAGACGGACCGCTTTTTACCCGGGATACTCATAATACCTACCCGAATGGGAGACAACTTATGTAGTTTCGAAAAGACCGAATAGTCAGAATACAGCGAGCTTTACGTATCTATGTATATATATGTCTATATGTCAAAGAATCGAATCGAATTTGGTAGGTTTGGTATCGAAATCGAATCGACGCATTTCGAATCGATGTTCGATGCATCGGATCGAATCGTTGCAGCTCTAAATTAATCACATAGAAAAGAAAGTATACAGTACGTTACAAGAACAACACAGAAACTTCATAATATAGTAAAGACTAAGAGTTTGTCTCGCAATTGTGTATTATGCAGTGTTTCAGTTTTAGTAAACAGCATTGACAATTTACCCTCATCCCCTCCCAAAAAATACAAAAATACACATCTTAAACAGACTTGTGTGTGTCAAAATAACAATCTTTGTTTCGAAACAATGTGTTTTATTGAATAATTTAAATGACATCTCACAACAGTGTTTTTCATTTGAGGGATTTTAATGCGTTAGCAATTTGCATACAATTATATGATCTTGTTTTCCTATTTTTATTAACAATACTGTTATGAGCAGGGCCGTACCCAGAAAATATTGACTGGGGGGCCCAAAGGGGGAGGGTGTGGGAAGGGTTGCCCCTCCCGAATCGATTTTTTTTTATTAGGCACTGTTCAAAGTGATTTTAAATGCGAATAAAAACCTTACTTTGTGCTATACATTTTTGGTATATAACAAGTAAAACAGCACCTTTCTTAAGTCTAAAGCTTTAACCATTGGTGTGAAATTCACGAGTGTAGGACATTAGCCCCTAGCCCCTAGGACAAAAGCCACTTATGACATTAGCCCCCTAGAACATTTGCCCTTAGGACAAAAGCCCCTACCTATTTTTAAATTCATTTTTTAGGCGTTTAATTTTATCTTTTTTTAAATGAAATGCAATTAAAAGGTAGAACATGATATACATATCAAGATTACATGATAAGATGTTTAGTAACAAACAGAGCTCTTAGTATAGGTATATAAAACCATGTTTTACTTTAAATATGCAATTTTCATTGTATCTTGTAGTTAAAGAAGAAACAAAAACATGAACACCTTTCAAAGTAAAAAATACTTCATAGTTAATTGGGCCCCATTCCTAATCTCAAAACGTATATATCTTTCCTATATATAATGGGGGCTAATGTCCAAGAGGGCTAATGTCCGTACCCCGAAATTCACACACATTTTTAAAGCTTTAGATTTCAGAAATGTATGATGTTTTATGAAGAAGGAAAAGCAACCTTTGAAACTAAAAAAACCTTTATTAAGAAATGTAACATGAAGTATGACTCTAGAGGAGGTTTGATTTCAAAGAGAAAATACCATTATGGTTATATGTCAGTAACTAACATATAACCTACTAGTATTTCCTCTTTGAAACCAAACCTCCTCTAAAGTTTCAAAGTCAATTAATAATGAAATGTTTATCATCTAAAACACAGTTTTCACAGAAATCTATCATAAAGTATGACTCTAGAGGAGATTTGAATTCAAAGAGAAAATACTAAAATCGTTCAGACCTACGACCTTCTGTATCAGTTCCGTCCATTTGCCGTTTCTCTTTCCTTCGCCAATTACGTGTTACACCAACCATCTATGGATGAAGCATTGAGCGCAACGGGTAATTGACAGATTGGGGATGTGTGTACAAGGTGATAAGAAAACATAGCCTAGGAGCTTATCTCCACTGGCGAGTAAATTAGCGCTAACCCACTTGTGTATCAGGGGCAATAAAACACATAGATCTGCGCATTTGTATTGGGGGGAAGTGTACTGTGGGCCCTTTCATGTGAGAAAAATTTGAATTAGGCCCATTATTAAAAAATCATTACTCGACAGCCAGCTTGGGGGGCCCGGGCCCCTGGGCCCAGTGCCTGGGTACGGGCCTGATGAGTTAGTGGAATTAGCTTCTAATTACATGCAATGCACATGCACTTATCAGTACGAAAATAAATCCATATATCCGTGAACATTGCAGGTTTTAAAATGATTAATTATCTTAAAATATATATCAACATGCACATTAGGCTTTTTTTCTCAGATTGTCATTTGCCCCATCCACGTTTATTTTCTTGTATAGAATAATCATGGATTATATTCACATAAAATAATATTTCATTTTATTCCTCAGTCTTTTTATGGTTTATATATGCAGTTGACATGTTAATTTCATCCAAAAAGTTTTTAGGTAATTCTTGAAAATGTCCTACGCAAAAACAACTATTTTGTGTACCAATTTAACGTGTATTAAATCAAGTTTTCATATAATATATTCATGTAATATATATTTCATCAAAAACAGTTAATTGTTGTAGTTTTTTTAAAATATAATGTTATATATTTCTTAAATTAAAAAGCTAACCAAAACGGTCGAAATAAGATGTTGTTTGCGCAATTCGTGCAAACACAGTATTTTATAGGTTTATGGGCAGCCATCTTGGCTTTAGAAACCATGTGATCAATAAGTTTCGTGAGTACAAAAATAATGTTTTACCCAAAACAATGTAGATTATCATCAGCATTTTCAAATAAATCTTAAAATCATGCAGCGTGAGCCTCTGATACTACTAGAGCTCATTGTGAGAGATCTTATACCCATTGTTGATAAATGATTAAATTTATTTTTACAATTATAATAAGGAGAACATGAAATTTATGTTTAAAAACAAAAAACGTGTTTGTCAGAAACACAATCCCCCCTTCTGCGCCGCTTTTTAAAATTATTATTATATCCCTTTAAAAAATATTACTTCCCTTGTGAAAATGATCTGTACCTGCCAAATGATAAATATAAATTATCTCCATTTAAAGCTTGTTACTTCCCTTGGTGTTTTTTTACCTTTAACCTTGAAGGATTACCTTGACCTTGACCTTTCACCACTTAAAATGTGCAGCTCCAAGAGATACAAATGCATGCCAAATATCAAGTTGCTATCTTCAATATTGCAAAAGTTATGGCCAATGTTTAGATTTTTTCGGACGGACGGACGGACTGACGGACAGTTCAACTGCTATATGCCACCCTACCGGGTGCATAACAATGTGCATACACTTAAAAGTATCAAAAAGCCTCGTATATCTCAAAATATATCAATATGCACATAACGCATTTTTTCTTTATATATGCCATTTACCCCACCCACTTTTCTTGTCTAACAAATCACATTTATATTATAATATTCACATGAAATATTATATATTTATATTCCTTATACCCATAGGTGTGTATAAATGTAGTGAGGATAATAATTGTATCTAAACTGTTTTTCAGATACAAATTGAAACATGTAATAAGGACAAAAACACATTTTTTTTCCTTTTTTTTTCCATTGATATAGTCATTTTTTCCAAACAATATTTAATTTATCACTAAAAAACTTATTTGTTCTCAATGGCTTAAATGAAAAAGCTTACCAAAATCATGGAAAATATATATTGTTTGTGTCATTTGCGAAAAAACGGCATTTCCTATGTTTTTGGTCGGCCATCTTGGCGGCCATCTTGGATTTAGACCCCGTGGGCATGAACTTTTTCTTGGGAACAAAATTTTCTTTTACCCATGACAATGTAGAACATCATCAGCATATTTAAAAAATAGAGAAAATATATAGTTGTTTCATTGGTCTATAAAAATAAAATGGATGTAAAATTACTAATTTGAAATTAACGTTCTCATACACTTATTAAATCTGTTTCCCCAGGATATGCTGTTCTATTAATATTTACCTTTATCAACACGAACGACAACTCTGATAGGAGAATGTTATCAATGAAAATCAACGAGCAATCTCCTACGCAGTGGCGAATGCCAAGGGAAGTAACTGAAAAATCGAGTTATCTCAATCAGGACTGGCTCGGTCTTTTACATAGGTCGCAATTGTGAAGAATTTTTTTACTGGTTATCAAACCTTGGACGTTGCTGTTCCAGCATCGTCAAAAAAAGGATCCAATCATGCACCGTGGACCTCCGTTCCTACTAGACTAATGTGTCTCAAGATATAATACAACTTTGTAATAAATATCGTTTTGATGCCACCTCTATTTGTTTCAAAAGCAATGTCTGCAGGGTTCACTAGATGAAAAGCTATGGCGATTTTTGGAGTCATCACGGCAAATTATTAGCATTACTAAAAGACGCATTTACGTATCATCGTTTACTCAAAGATCTACAAAATAAATTGCTACTTTACTTGAACATGCCAAGTAAAGTCAATGTCGTTCTCTTTGCCATAAAACCGGCATACTAAAAATGACCAGATATATCCTACACAAATCGAAACAAACCGAGACTTTTTAATACACAGTTTTGTGCGCGTGGTCAATTCACTACACCCATTCATACTTTTACCCGCAGTATTACTACTTCTCCACGAGAGGAAAAGTGAAAACCGATAATTATCACGAAATACTTTATAAAAAACATTACCAACATTTACAATGGTGCGCATGTTCATCTTCTACTTCCTTCTTGATCGCCGCTACGATCGTCCTAAGGCAAAGATAAAACCGGTGGTCGTTTGATGAACCTCCACCTGTCCGCACAGCTTTTCATGAAGGCTTACAGGTTCCGGCCATAGATGGTCCCTTAGGGGTTGATTGTTTCTGCATGCTTAGATTATATGTTCAGCCGTTTGGTTAGGTTCCCAACAGAGGCAATTCCAAAACGGCATGATCTTGGAATCTCTCGTGTATGTAGTGGTTTAGCGTGTCATGCCCTTTTCACATGTTTGTTGTTAATATAAATCAAAGCGCTGAAGGCACACTATTGCATAATCTTAGACGCTACTCAGTTTTCAAAATTACGTTATAGCTTTTTGTATCGCAAGTTTGAAATGAACACAACCCATTCGAATTTATAAATAGTGTGTCTTAAAGCACAGGTCGAGATGTGGGTGCACTGTTTATCCTAATATGTATGTTAAAGAGATAACTTAGACAAAATAAAAACAATATGTTTCTTTTTTTTTGCAATTGGTTGCTGCACTGGCAACCATCTTTAGAATTTTGGTTGCCTTGCTAAAGAATAACAAGCCCCCTAATATGTATGTTAAAGAGATAACTTAGACAAAATAAAAACAATATGTTTCTTTTTTCGCAATTGGTTGCTGCACTGGAAAAAATCTTTAGAATTTTAGTTGCCTTGCTAAAGAATAACAAGCCTAGAATCATGTACATGTTGTGTTATGTGTACCTAATACTTTTTTTCTTTAAATTTTTGAGCAACAATTTTGCCGACATGACAGACTTTTAATGCATCATGTCTTGTTGTGAGCCGGAATTGAATCATTTCCTAGGCCTAATTGATCCACAGTCGCCAATTTGTATTCTGTGTTTAATTGGATTGAGTTGTTTCAAGCTTTGAAAAGGCTAGTTGCCCTGTTTTTTAGCCCAACTCGTGGCACTTGACATTGCAGACGACAGCAATAATTTCGCGCTGTTTCTTAAAACATGGGTTTTACATTGCTTACATGTATAGTGAATGGTTATTATCACGCGGCTGTAAAAAAAGGGTGTATATCAGTCATATAAATATACACGATGAAATATACATGCACTCGAATTAAATTGGCACCGCATCAAATTATTAACGGGTATTGTTTTTCACAACTTACAGATGGGAGATGAGCCCCCTCTGTACGTTATTTATGACGTTATTTGGGTCCGTTATGACTCTTTAAGAAAAAAACTATAAAGTCATGGATAACGACATTTATTTCATTGCTGAACACTTTTTCTCATGCATAGATACACATAATCCCATGTCGATCGATTCCCCAATGCACCCGTATCAGCCCAACTCGTATCAATTACTGCATACTTACTTCTTTTCCCGTCGCTTTTCATTGCCAGATTATCCCTTATATTCCATTTTGAATAGTAAACTCAAGAATTTCATAAACATAAACATTCGTCTTTTTTCTTAAGTAGCAAAGGAATTTTGGCATATGTGACTATTTAAAGATGTGATGAAATAGTGTCCAATCGGGACGGGGTTTTCCAACTAAACACACGTATGTCGCCTGACTTGCTGTTCAATAAATACACCCACACTTTTCACGTGACGTTGTGCATTGTGTGCATAGTTTTCGCGCGCTTTTTACTGAGACAAAGAAACAGCAGACATACACGAAGCACTGTTTATTTGAAGCTATAATTTGTTTATGTCGCGTTAACATTAAAATTCAGAAGCGTGTTTCAGATTACAAATTTATTTATGCCAAGTTGAGAATTCGATAAAAACATTTTAGTGGTATGTAATGAATTCAACTTTATTTTTTTTCAATTCTTTACGAGTCGAATAAATGATTTAACTTTATTTTGCATGCAATGCACAATTTCCACGTGAATTATACCCTGTTGTCATCATCAGTCTTCTAAAAAAACATTACGTGATTTTATCGTTAAAGTGTTAACTTTCGGGACCAAATGTGGTAGGTGACAACGACAACAAACTGTCACAAAACCACACTTATGGCATGTACGTCATTTTTTTACAACATTTATATAGCGCCCTTTTCATACAGTATGTGCGTTCAGAGGCGCTTCACATTTTTCCCCCAATCACTGGGTCATAAGTCGTCCGTTAACATATTGGCGTAGTATGCAGCCACGGCACATTGGCTTATTTTCCTCACAGGTACCCATTTAAACACCAGGGTGGAGAGGAGCAAATGTAGGATAAATTTCTTGCTCAGGAAAATTCCAGTGGTCACGGCGGGATTCGAGCCAGGGACATAGCGATCTCTAAGCCAGCGTCCTACCATTAGACCACTGTTCCCACTCATTCGTCGTATGCATAATTTTACTGCAGGTAGTGTAGGCCTACGAGTGCTGTTTCTCGTGCAAAGCGTGCGCTCTCATTGGCCAATATCGATTGTCCAATACAACGACGCTCCGCCTAGCGTAGTAAACTGCAGACTGACTTGCAAAACTCGCGTACAACTTAAAATGAGCATGTATTATTTGGTACCGTTAACTGCAGGTACCTGGCCGTCACCCAGTTTGAGCCGACGGACGCTCGGAAGGCGTTCCCGTGCTTCGACGAGCCGGCGATGAAGGCCACCTTTAAGGTCACGCTGATCCGGAAGAAGTACTTCATGTCTAGGTCCAACATGGTTATAAGTCGTACTATAACAAGGTATGCATTTTTGGGGTAAATTCTACAATATAATATAATATAATATAAACAAGATAACTATTGATGCAAAGCATCAAAGGGCGTCGGGAATTTCAGTGTTAAAGGCACTCAATGAAGTTACATGGAACGACTTTTTTCTACTGTAAATATTAGTATATTGGCCGATTATTTTAAACAAAATAGAAAAAGATACTGGTATAACCATTATCTATGATTTTGTGTTATAACCCCCCAAAAAACATTATCTATGATATTGTGTTATAACCCCCAAATAACCATTATCTATGATTTTGTGTTGTAACCCCCAACAATTTCGAAGTTCATTTTATTTACATTGGTTTCCTTTTTTTACTGGCATCCGTGTGCAGTTTTCATTAATGGAACAGAAATGTGTAGGTTTTAAAAAATCGGCTTCATCTTGTAAGCGTAATTTCATATTTTTCTCAGCTTCAAGGGGAGATGATTCTGAACTTATTCTTATGTTGCTCATTTACGATAGGGGTTGAGTACTCATTGATATGAAAACACTGTAAAAGTTTTAATGTGTTTACGACCCCCCCCCCCCCCACCCTCTCACACATATATTTCATGGGCATAAAAAAAAATGGTTACAATAAAACAGCATATTTATTTAAACTAAAATGTCTACATCAAAACAAAAAGTTAACATAGAACACAAATAAAATAATTTGATTCTACTGGGGCTCGAACCTTGGGCCTCTCACATGTGAAGCGAGCGTGTAACCACTACACTACGGAAACGCTTGAAAAATCACCTTCTAACTAAGAGATTTAATAAGTGACTGTAGTGTAACGGTTTTCAATAAAGCAAGAAACCGTGTAATCGCTGTCGTCTTGTAAAATTGAAGAAAATACGCCTTAACCAAACTCGAATAGCAAAAGTCAGCGCTATTGTTAAATAAATATATTTTGATTATGTTTAGTTTTTATACAAAACCAGAAAGTTTCACCGGTTCGCGTATTTGCCCAGTCCCTGTGATCTTTTATTATTGCCCAGTCCCTGTGATCAGTTATTAATTAAAAGAATTAGCTTTGCATTATTGGCAATAAATGTTGTAGTAAATGTAATAGGCACAAATGCAGTACTTATTTACACGAATTTACACAAAAAATCACCACTATGCAAGATATTCTGACAACAAAAATATATACATTGATCCGTAAAATAACTTCTCCTCCCATAAGCGAAAAAAACGTATTACATACGAGTCGCCGCACTTCAGTGCGACGCCAATAAGGTTTCTGAAAAATGTTAAAAATAGTTTTTTCATTTTGTATGTCTTCTAATCATAGCAAAAATGGGTATGTTGAATTGCAGTTGCATTTATCTTTTTTTGTCGAAAGGTTTTAATGATCGAGATTTTAATAAGTATAACATTGTTTTAAAGGGCATTGAGTGATCAATTCGTGATATTATAATGTTTTTTAGTTAATATTCGTATTTCTAAATTTAATTTCTTTCAGAAACGACAGCTTTTGTGAGGATACTTATGAGACTTCATTCAAGATGTCCACCTACCTAGTGGCATTCTTCGTCGGCCAGTTCAACAAAAACGTGGCCGACACGGAACGCGGACTACTTTACGGCGCTTGGGCCCGCCCTCAATATATCGCCCAAACCCAACTGGCTTTGGACGTGGGCAGGAAAACCATCGTTAACTACGAGGACTATTTTAACATCTCGTTTCCTCTCCCGAAGCAAGGTCAGTACGAACGAAATTTTGCTCTGAACCAGTCAAATCACTGCGCGGAGGTTTAGAAAATTATACTTTCAACTCTTAATCGTTCTCATGCAGTTACGCGTACACATCAATTTATGTGTTCCATGAATTCATCTGATGAACAAGTGCTCTACAGAATGCCTGACTATTATTAGTACTAATAAATTATGTTCCTTGTCTTGAACATACGGTTGTTCTCAAACTGCGTATGCTCAATCCGTATTCAAGTCAGACTTTATATTGGGTTTCAGCCGTCGTAGTTTACCATTAAGTCATTATATTTGGCATGATAGTCATTCCGGATTTCTGCCTTTGCTGCATGGAAAACTGGGGATTTATCACTAACCGATAGACCGTCATATTAATACAACTGGAGCTACAGTCAGACGCCAACCGGCAGATAGTCGCCATGGTCGTTACGAATGAGTTGGCATACCAGCTTGGACAAAACTTGTTTTATTCTATCATGATTGTTTAACACGTACACGTGAAATGTTGACCGACCAAACAACGCTAGTGTTTTTGATGTTAGTGGAAACAATTGGCAGAATTTGATGGACCTTTCTATAGTACATGTAAAAGTTTTAATAGCTGTAAAATAACTTTCATGATTTGCTGATGATTTGAAACGTTCGGACATGAGCCAACATGGCGGTCTGAAGCTAAAAGTAACTATAATATATGCACTTACAAACAACTTATAAATGTCTATATATTTGATCAAAGAGCGTAAAATTCTAACACGGCACGCGACTTGTTTTCTATAGACAAAGAAGGAAATCAAGTGTGGGTTATTCTGCAATAACTTATGGGCGGAGCTTAATGTTTCGAAAAAAGTTCCGAATAAATAAAGAAAATATTGCAGTAAAATGCACGTGCTAAAACCCGCTCTAAAAGAAATGTAATAAATGTAGCAGGTATATAAATGTAATGAAACAATAAATTGTATATTTGGTGATAAGTGGAATAACCACGTCTACAAAGAATGTTATTTGTTAGGAAACGTAATTCAGAAAACATTTATAACATGTCAGATTTTCAGTAGCATCAATAAACGTGACGTCATTAAGTTTCTACGATTGTTGTTTTCAATGAAAGAGACGTCATTTGCAAAATATTTATGAATGAAAATGACGTCATAAAATGACGTCACTAAATAGTGAACTTAGTACTAAGAAGGGCGGAGTATTGAAAAATATAGTTCACGTGCTAAAGGTTGAACCAAATCAATCAGAATCGTGTTAGAATCGAAATAATATTTTTCTATGATGGTTTGTTGTCGAATCACCCACAGTAAGTTGTATAGATGCGTGTTATCAAATCACTCGTGCTTCAGCACTCGTAATTTAATTCCTACGCATCTATACTCCTTACTGTGGGTTATTCGACAACAAACCATGATAGAAAAATATTATTTTTTAAATAATCACTTATAAACGTATAAACAATGAACACGCGTAGTCGGAAAATTATTGCAAAAACGAAACTTTTTAAAAGTTGCAAAGCTATTTCTCTGTTTTGCTTTACTTTCATAGACATGATTGCGATTCCCGACTTCGCGGCGGGCGCCATGGAGAACTGGGGCCTTATCACGTACCGCGAGACCGCCATGTTGTTCAACCCGGAAGTGTCGTCAGAGGCCAACCGACAGAGGGTGGTCACTGTGGTCACGCACGAACTCGCACACCAGGTTGAGGCCATGAAACATCACATGAAAACAATAAATATAGAGAATATTATGTTAGTTTTGGATAAAGATCAAGTTTATCATGCGAGGCTTAGAACCGATGTCAGCGCGAGGCTTGCCGAGCGCTAACATGGTTCGAGCCGAGCATGAAAACTTGATCTTTATCCAAAACTCACATAATATTCTATTTATCCTATTATTTCCTCACAATTTTCCATAAATAACTGTCAAATGTGGCATTTTTTTGACGATTTAGTTTTTTCGTAGTTGACAAAAACAGATTCTTCAATTTTTGGAAAAACCCAAATCTGATCTAAAAATAGCGATAGTATAAAGCTCATGTTTATACGACCGTTGTTATACTATCGATATTCATCTGGTAATAGGATAAAATACAATCCTTAAAGCAGCCTTCCATGTTTTGGTTGGGATTGTTGTTGTTAAGTCGGGTAGGATTTAAAACTATTTTTGCCAAAATATGGTTTCAGTGATATGTATTTCAGGGCTACACGTTAATGCAATGGAAACATTATACCGGCCCTTTTAAGAACGTGCTCGATTGTATATTGTTGAATGCATATTTATTGCACTAATATATCTTCCTCACTGATAACCTCATATTCTATTTTTATCCTATTACCAGATGAAAATCGATTAGTATAACAACGATCGTATAAACTTTACCTTTATACTATCGCTATTTTTAGACCATGGTTTTCCGATCTCTATCTTAAGAACATTATATGTTTCAATGTGACGTCATAGCAAATGATGACGTTGAAGTAAACAAACACTTCGGAGTCAACTTGGAAAACAAGCGCTGTTTCTTTGAATTTTAAAGTATTTTTACTCTTTTTGAACGACCACAAAATAATAGGATAAATAGAATATTATGTGAGTGTTGGATAGAGATCAAGTTTATCATGCTCGGCTCGAAACTTTGTAGCGCTCGGCAAGCCTCGCACTACATGTTTCTCAGCCTCGCATGATAAACTTGATCTCTATCCGACACTCACATAATATTCTCTATATAACAAATGCAATACCACAATATTCAAGTTTGCACATTTATATATTGCTGTTTCAGTGGTTCGGTGACCTGGTAACCATGGCCTGGTGGGACGACCTGTGGCTCAACGAGGGGTTCGCCAGATTTGTGCAGTACCTGGGCACGGACAAACTGTTTCCGGACTGGCAGATGGTGAGCTACACGCGTGGCCTTCATATACATGCACTTCATTGTATGATAGTCTTCAGACCCTTTAACTTCCTATCTCTATAAGCGCAGTATGCTGCTCCGAGCGCTTCCCATGTTTGCTCGTTGAGTCTTTAAGTCTTAGAACATGGCACGTAATCGCTAGCTCTATCTCTTTTTAAATATTTAATTATCACCTCTTAGGTGACTTTCGGAACAAGAAATAGGTTAAATATCGTATACAAATTAGAGAGGTAGAGCTACAGTAAGCATTTCAAAGCAGGGTGGGTGCCCATGTGAATGCCGTTGACTGCGGTTCATGTACGATAAAGTCACCAGATAATTATCAGCTACATGTACCGTTATTATTGTTGCCTTTCAACACTTAATTCAATGTTTGCAGTGGGACCAGTTTATTCTTCTAGAATTACATCGCGCTTTCGAACTCGACGCTCTTGTGACGTCACATCCGATATACGTACCAGTAAACGACCCCGTGGAAATAAACGAGATATTTGACACAATTTCATATAGCAAGGTAACTTTGTATTTGATTCGGGCTTCCTAATAACCGTATGGATATTCTTACCTAATTACATGGGGCTACGAATGCGTTATAAAACATGACCAACAGGACCGAGTTGGGCAAATAAGGAACCCTTGTCGAATATTAAAAACGGGAAATAGGCTGATAACAGGTAAATGTTTCTTTTGTGACAAAACCCGAATTTCAGTAGATTAAAAAGTATTGAATTCTAACACATATGGTAAGTTTAACCCATTTATGCCTAGCGTCTAGAAAAAAGGCCTTGGCTAACAGCGTAGACCCAGATGAGACGCCGCATGATGCGGCGTCTCATCAAGGTCTGCGCTGTTTGCTTAAAAGAATTTCTGTAAGAACTATTATAAATATAGAAATAAATATACTAGAAAACCCTAATATGGGAAATAAATTGATCCAATTTAGAAGGATGGGAGAGTCCACTAGGCATAAATGGATTAAACCTATCTTTTTTAGCTCGATTGCATCGAATCCCTAAGGCTTATTTTAAACGCGTCCGTTTGCCAGAACTAGTAACTAATGAATATAGGGGAGATAGAAAGACCGCTTCGACCGTTTGGATCAAATCCGTGACCACCCGGTCGCACAGGCTAAGCAAAGACGGCACTTTCCACCTAGACTCTTGTTGTTGGTTTTTTGCTAAGAAGAGACTTCATTTAAACTATAATTACTTCAATAATGAAAAGTGTCGTCCCTAATTAGCCTGTGCGGAATGCACAGGATAATCTGGTTCGACTCTTTACGCAAATGCATTTTACACGGTTTCCCCAGAACAAAGTTTGTATTGATAATGTGTGTGTTGCAGGGAGGTTCCATCATCCGCATGATGCGATTCATTCTGGGGCCGGAGACGTTCAAGAAAGGACTCACGGTACATCAACACTGCAGCCGTCGCCGCAACCACCATTGAAATATATAGGCTTCACATTATACGATCTCTCATCGCAACCATCATTGAAATACACAGGCTTCACATTATACGATCTCTCATCGCAACCATCATTGAAATACACAGGCTTCACATTATACGATCTCTCATCGTAACCATCATTGAAATACACAGGCTTCACATTATACGATCTCTCATCGCAACCATCATTGAAATACACAGGCTTCACATTATACGATCACTCACGATCCTGTTAAAGTCTAACACTATACATTAGACCGAATCATTATACGACCCTGATACTTCTGCCACTGCAACTAAAACTGCTACCATCAGCAACATAATAGAACCACTTGCTTCATACAACCCCTTTCATAAATACCGCTGTAACACTATAATTATCATATCCACTAGATCAATACAACATTGTCTTCATGCATGCCCATCACTTGACCACGACATATATAATTTAACATTTTCTTCTAGTTGTCCACAGTGTCAACATTTTAATTAATGTTTCCCCATTTTGCAGCGGTACTTGAATGATCACCGATATCGGAACGCACACAAAGAAGATCTTTGGACCGCTCTTAATCAGGTATTTTAACGATAAACAAGCCGCTGTTACAAGCAAATGCTCACGCGTTTACACTACGCCGCGAATGATTTTGAATTTGGATGGTAGCTATGTTGGTAATGCATCATCGCTCAAAGCTCTACAAACGTATTATTATTTTTCCGACTTGCCAATCATCAACATATATGAAACAATTTTAATAGTTGTCGGGAATGTTATCAGCATATTACACGGGGTGGAATCATTGCGACCATAACGCTCGTGTTATGTGCGTAAAATGTCGAAATGCAGCTTCCGTTGTGGTGGCAATTTAAAAAAATGGATTCAAACGGTGAGTACGATTTTGTTGTTTACGTTTCCCGAAGACATACATACCTCTTTTTTTTAAATCAGGGAATGCTATTCGATACGAATATTAATATTGTTTACTATACTGGCAAAATTCTTGGGCAGTACTCACCGTTTGCATCCATTTTTAGCTCGGCTGTTTTCAGAGAAAACCCGAGGTATTGTCATAGCCAGCTCGTCGTCCGCGTCGTGCTAAAACCTTAACATTTTGTCAAGGTTTTGAACATTGGCTCTAAAATCAAAGTGCTTCAACATACAACTTTGAAACTTCATATGTAGCTGCACCTTGACGAGTTCTACATGCCACACCCATTTTTGGGTCACTAGGTCAAAGGTCAAGGCCACTGTGACCTCTAACAAATATTCTGACAAGCTTTCATTTATTCAAAACTGCACCCGCAGCCGAGCGTGGCACCCGTTATGCGGTGCTCTTGTTTGAAATTGCTACCACAACGGAAGCTGCATTGCGACATTTATGCACATAACACGAGTGTAATGGTCGCAATGATTCCACCCTGTGATATAAGTTAAAACACTCTTTACTGCCTTTTTTCCTCTTAGCAATCAGTTGTCGACGGCAAGCCGGTGGATGTGCAGGGTATCATGGATACATGGACAGAGCAGATGAACTACCCTGTCGTCATGGTTACCAAGATAGGCGGCAACATCCGCCTTCAGCAGAAGAGATTCCTGCAGAACAAGCGCGCGAACGAGACCGGAAAATACACGTCTCGTTATGGGCAAGTAATCGTTCTAAAAAGCTTATGGCTGTGATCTCCTTTTATGTTCTTTAATGCAGCGAAGCATGGTAAATCTCTGCGCGTCTCGAAACTTATCAATATGGTTGATTCGTATATTTTTTTGGCGTAAGCTGTATTAAGCCAGCTTTTCACCTTAGCCTGACCTTTGTAAGTGTCCAATAAAATTCCAATAAAATTTCCCGCGGCTAGGTACGAATGAATACACTTCATTTATTCCATTGGCTGATTTGAGTATACCACCAGAACATTGGAAACATATCCGCGTCTTTGTAACACTGTTTTACTGTATGAAACAATTTTATCTCGAATGAAAAGGCTTAATAGATAGAACAGTTTTACACTCAATTCTCGACATCAATACAGTTTGTGCGTACACCTTTTATTTTCAGAGTATTACCAGCGCAAGAGCGTTTATACTTAAAAGGCTATGTTCTCATATTTAGTACTTACTTCCTTATTCCTGTCAACATGTTAACATGTAAAAGTATAAAGAGCAATGGAAGCGAGGCCTCACTTTAAAGCATTGCATTTCAACCCGCGAGGTATATCGGGTCAATTCGCGGACATTCAGAGTTTATATACAGGTCATCACCGGAGTTGGCGGCCAGTAAAATAATCGTTATATAATAAAGACGCTATCCGTGAACTAGGTGACCTGGAATTTTCTTTAGACCAGAAATATGTTAAATGAAGATATTCAGCAATATAATTATGGTATGTAAATAATAGATTCTTAATGTGTTTTCAACAATACAATGATAAATATTATTGTTGATAAATTTAACAATAATTATTCGTCCATATTGCTTAATGTACTAAAGTGATATTATGAGCATGTAACAGTTTATAGGTGTCTATCGCAACCGTTGATTATTTTTGATGTTTCTACTTCATATACACTTATATTAATTAATTCAGCATCATCATACTAAAACAATATACCAGAAAGAGAAAAATAATGCATTTGAATATCAACCGTACTTTCGTTTGACAACTGATCATGCGTTTACGAGTTGAACCTAAATTTAGTTTTAGTGCAGATTTGTTCATACGACACAAAGACACGAAATTGTTTTACGGATCATTTCAGCTTACAGGACTGGGTGGGTCACGTAAGAATATCGAATATAAAATATATTTTTATAAACAACTGTAAGCAAGGTGAGTTGCAGATAATTAATCAGTAACCACATTTTAACTAACTATTTTGACCTGTTAATTCTTTTCAGCTCAATTCAACAGTGCAAAATGCCCATAATATCACTTTAAGCATTAGCACGATGATAATTGATACTGTTAATAATCGAATAAAATAGCAATGCCCGACAAACCACTAAAACAGGTTTGTTCGAAGAACGCGCCTATAAATACGGATACTTCTCGTGTGGCCGGTTGACTCATATGTTTAAATTTCACTTCCATTCTTCTTTTGGTTTTCTGTTTTGTATCTATAGGTTTATGACCAGCAATATGTTATAATGTAAAATAAGCCGCGAAAACTCCCCGTAACATCCCGTACTGCGTGTGATGCAGCTAAGAACTGCACAGAAAAAGACATTCGCTATCCTTGATCTCATTCATTAAACTATTTACGCCGTATATCTTTT
Organism: Dreissena polymorpha; assembly: GCF_020536995.1. NCBI lineage: Eukaryota > Metazoa > Mollusca > Bivalvia > Myida > Dreissenidae > Dreissena > Dreissena polymorpha. Next base: position 48,319,917 of record NC_068355.1, on the reverse strand, counting down.
TTAAAGATATTTCTTGTTAATTATAAATAATCGAGACAATCGAGATACCGTAGCCTAACCCGTTGTTCTTCTTTATCTGCATGTGTGTGAATGTCAGAGTTTATTTATAGATCTTTGAGCCAGGTTATCTAGAGGCTAACCCCATACCAAATGGTATGATGATAATGCGTTGCCTGTCCATTGAGCGTAACTCCGTTAACCTAAGGCCTCTTTACCAGTATTACCCGAGTCGTATCGGGTGGATGTGGAGTGCAGATAACACCCATAAGGTTAACATTATTAGATAACAAGCGTATTTGCGTTATTACGCAATTTAAATAACCAAACACGTAATTTAATTCAAAATAACTTTCGCCGTTTTATACCTTTTATTACTTGTATTTATTTTTGAAATTTCGCTCATTTTCCAGCCATATTAGCTAGACAATTACAGGCGTTTTTTTCAGCGTAGCTGTTTAACGTCACTTTTGACCTTAGGTGACCTTTAATCATGACCAGTAACATTCATATAAAAATTCCCGCGGCTAGACACGAATGAATACACTTCATTTAGTCCATTGGCTGATTTGATCATACCACCAGAACATTGGAAACATGACCGCGTGGTTGTAACACTGTTTTACTGCGAGTTCAGAATGAAACAATATTATCTCTTATGAAAAGGCTTGATAGATAAAACAGTTGTACACTCAACTCTTAACATCACTACAGTTTGTGCGTACACCTTTTATTTTCAGAGGATTGCCAGCGCCAGAGCGTTTGTACTTACTCTCATATTTAGTAATTTCTTCCATATTGCTGCCTGTGTACTAGTATATTTAAGTTCATAAAAGTATTGTTTTTCCCTATCCTGTTATACGGTTTGGCCAAACCATTTTAAATTGTTTTCGAAATTGAACATTAAACATGTAAAAGTATAAAGTTTTAAACAAGCCGTCGTTCTAAGCAGTGGAAGCGTGGCCTCACTTTAATATATTGCATTCCAACGCGCACGGTATCAGGGTCACTTCGCGGCCAGTAAAATAATCGTTATATAATAAAGACGCAATCGCGTGAAATAGGTGAACTGGAATTTTCTTTAGACCAGAAAATATGTTAAATGAAGATATTCAGCGATATAATTATGGTATGATAATAATATATTCTTCATGTGTTTTCAAATACCATGATGAATATTATTTTTTATTAATTTAACAAGAATTATTCCACCATATTGACTAATGTATTAAGCATGAGCGTAGCTAAAGAAACTTCAGCGTACAGTTTATATAGTATTGACACACCTGTACGCTGAAGCTAACCCCGTATCGAAAGTCAACCAGAGTCGTAACATATTTATGTCACGCTATAAATCAAAGAATGCTCATTTTCTTTGATACATTTCTAGATATATTGGTGAATGAATATAAATTACTGCATCGAGGAATATCTTAAGGTTCAAATGTTTCGAATGCATCTTACAATAGATGAAAATAACTCTCATCAGTCTGAAATTCACAATTTTGACGCCATTGTCGCTTTGTCACGTAACGAGTTTTCATGTGGATACTTTGGGGTCGACCTTTGACATTTTATGCTGAAATGGTAAACATTACTTTCGTTTTCTGAAATCTATTATTTGTGATTAACAACTTACGTCTGGGGGATTATAAGACTGATTTCAGTGTGAATCAGGTACTTTAATTAAAATAATATTCACGTTGAGTTTGTATTTACACTACAATTTGTTTACAAAACAAGCAAGAATAATCTTTAATACCGGAAAATGTCATTCTGAATTTGAAAACACCTGAGCACATGGTATGTTACTAAAAATAGAAATAACGTCATATGACAGTGAAATCTCGGGAGATTCGCATTTCAAGAAAGTCTGTTACATCGCTGTTTTTCTCGATATGTAAGAGCAAAATAGATAAATTTTAAATGTTTAAGATAGTATTTTGGGAAAAAATATATCATGTAAATGTGAAAAATTAACAATCTTTCCGATCAAGTGGTTGATTTGGACCAATAACTGCATGTAAAAGCTGTTTTGGACCGGTCTTTGTTAACTGTCAACTTTTCGGGAATTTCTGGTTTACTTTCCTAATGGGGTTGGTCCATAACTATAAAGTCGCGCCAGTCAAAAATCATAAAAAGCGACATTTAAAGTTATGGAAGCCAGAACTAGAATGAGCGCGGTGATTCTCGATACTGTTAATAATCGAATCAAATAGCAATGCCCGACAAACCGCTATAACAGGTTTGTTCGAAGAACGCGCGTATAAATATTTAAAATATGTACGGATACTACGCGTGTGGCCGGTTGATTCATATGTTTTAATTTTACTTCCATTCTTCTTTTTTTGTATCTATAGGTTAATGACCAGCAATATGTAGTAATGTAAAATAAGCCGCGAATACTCCGCGTAACATCCCGTACTGCGTGTGATGCAGCTAAAAACTGCATAGAAAAAGACATTCGCTATCTTTGATCTCATTCATTGAACCCTTTACCTTATACCAACTCCAACCACAATCAACGCCGTATATCTTTTTTAAAAGATATTTCTTGTTTTGTTTGAAATGACTTTTAAAAGAGATGAAATATTCATTCTATGGACGATTGGTACAGTTTTAGTATTGGGTATTGTGGACGTTTTGTGAGCCAGACACAAGCGTCAGAATAAGGGGTACCCCCAAATCCACGATGGTCGCCAATTACATCTTCCTCAAACTAAAAATAGCATTAGTGATTAAAAGCAATGATGCAGTCATTATCGTAGGTAATGATAGGAAATTATGGTTTTCGCTCTTAGTTTAAACATATCTATTTTAGCTCGTTTGCATCTAAAGCATCGGGCTTATAGAAACGCTCTCGATTCCGTTTCCTTGGCATATGACCAGTACTTGGTGTCTTTGGGGAAGATCTAGAGAACGCTCCCCGAGTGGGGATCGAACCCGTGACCTCCCGATCGCTAGGCGGACACCATGTTTATTACGCCACAGCTAACTTGCCATTTTCGCCATTGATGGTACATGCGTTGCCCGTGTACTTCGCAGGTACCGCTGGGAGATCCCGTTTACGTACACAAGCAGCAGACAACCCACCTTCCAGGAGAACGTGACCGCAATAACATGGTTTCATGCCAACGAGACCATTAAAGGTACGCCTTTGATTTGGAATGTTCTGTGAATCATATTTATTGTGTTATATGTTACATTTTATATTCGAATATTTCAAACTACTAGTATCTAAATATGACGACAGACGGCATAGGGAAATTGATAATAATTAACTCACACTGTTATGTTATTATACATCTCTAAGGGTTTAAAATTGCACATTCTTGATAGGAAAACAGCAACATTGAAAACAAAGTAAAATATAAATTTTACAGATTAGTCTCATAAGGAACACCACCAGCAGTAAACTGCAAAGTTCATAATGTACCAATGGTTTAAGAACGTAAGTTTTGAATTGAAATATTTCAACACCAGACATCCCCTTGGCTGGTGGCGCTCTGTCGGACGAGGACTGGTTGCTAGGCAATGTCAATCAGCTGGGTGTCTACCGCGTCAACTACGACGAGGTTAACTGGCGGGCACTGGTCAGGCAACTCAAGATAAAACACACGGTGCAGTTTTATCAAGTTCAATCGAAACTTATTGAATATATTATTTGTATATGTTTACGTCACAAAATGAGTTATTTAACCTTTTTTTTACATTATATGCAATTAACCAATTCAAAACCTTAAGACTCGCGTCTAAATACGCATTCAAATTACAGGAGCTTTTAAAAAATTGACCCAATAATCAGCATATATTATGGTTTTAATTTTAACATAGATGTAACTGTGGATTTATGTGAAAACAAACTAAACAAGAGCTCCGCGGTCGGAGACAAATGTCCCCCCCCCCAAAAAAAAGACAAATAAAAAAACACAACAAAAACAGGGCCTTGTAATAGGATTGTTTTGCAACAAAGCTGACCATAAGGGTTTTATCTTATCACATTAGTGTGACTAAGCCACTTAAATAAGTTTTTAGTTGACACAGAATTATCAGCTTCTGTCAAATCATCGTTATAGTAAATGAGTTGAGAATATTATCGTATTATAACGAGGGGTCATCTACTGTCCAAGGCCAATGCACATGTGAAGTATCAAGCCAATCGGTCATTCGTTGACGAGTTATTGATCGGAAACAATGTTCACACTTATTGTCTAAGTGACCTTAATCTTTGACCTAGTGACCTCAATATCAATAAAGGTCATTTACTGTCCAAGGCCAACCCATATGTGAAGTATCAAGCCAATCAGTCAATTCGTTGACGAGTTATTGATCGAAAACGATTTTCAAATTTATTGTGACAGTGACATTGACCTTGATCTAGTGACCCTAATTTCAATAGGGGTCATCTACTGTCCAAGGCCAATGCACATGGGAAGTATCAAGCCAATCAGTAATTAATTGACGAGTTATTGATCGGAAACGAATTTCACACTTATTGTGACAGTGACCTTGACCTTTGACCTAGTAACCCCAATTACGATAGGGGTCATCTACTGTTCAATGCCAATGCATGTATGAAGTATCAAGCCAATCAGTCGTTTCGTTGACGAGTAATTGATCGGAAACGAACTGGTCTACCGACAGACAGACATACCAACCGACATCCAGTAAAACAATATACCCCTTTTTCTTCGAACATAATATGGAAAACTTTGATTTTTTTTATTGTAAGTTTGTATGAATTAATTAAATTTTTATTCGCAACGCTTGTTGATTTTACTGTATCTACTTTCAGGTCATTTCGAACATCAATCGCGCACAAATTATCAACGACGCATGGAGTTTATCTAAGTATGACTAGGGTTGTATTAGTTTACAAAATGTTTTTTTAACAGTATCTGTAAAAGCAAACTACAGACTGAGTCCGACACTGCAAGCCTTAATATGAATCATGAAAGATTTTGAAAAAAATAACAACGACTCTCAAAATAATACTATTAGAAGATAACTGCTCAAAAGTATGCCAACATTTTCTTTGCGAAGGGCGGGCGAGTTATCCACGACTATAGCACTGAGCACATTGGAGTACCTAGAGCAGGAAGTGGATTACGTCCCTTGGCTGGCGGCCCGGACGCAGCTCGACTACCTGAACAACATGCTCCGACAGAACGGACATGTACGGGTCATTTAAGGTAGACAGACACAACAGTTGGTTGGGTTCGATCAACGCATGATCGCTTTGTGTTTTAATTGGGGAAAAACACAACGATTAAGATAATATAAATAGTATAGAATATAACTTGAATTCTCCCTCCATGCAGAGATTTAACTAATTCCGAGCCAAGGACAGGTTACCGCCACTGCGAAGTGTTTGATTGAGAATACTTATTGGAGTCAGTAACACGATTGAAATGCCATATTATCGACCATGATCCGCGTCATGCGAAAATGGGTTTAAGGTCATATTCGGCAAGCGTTACCCTAAACCAGCCTGCGCATTCGCACAGTCTAGTCCGGAGCTTGCCTCTCTGCTATAAATCCATTTTGTCACGATGCGGGTCAATATATTGTTTCAAATGGTATAACCTACCCAAAACTCGTGGACGAATTTCAGTCGTTCATGCGGTCTACGCTTGCCGAGGCGTTCCGACATTATGGGATGGACGACACCAACGCCACGCACGTGGAATCGTAAGTAATATATTCTAGTGGTGTTTCATTGTGTAACTGAAATTCCAAATGTAATTGATTTTTTACAATCAACACCGGACTCAAGTCTACGAAACTTCAAAAGAGAAGGTATACGCAGTGCTTAAACGAATAAAAACAAACAACAACCAGAGCGTGTGCATTCCATGACGTAGTAGTATTCATTTAAACAGGAAGTGAGCAATGAACGTACTTACATATCGGGCTAGCTTTTGACTGGGCTGTATTTTCTCCATGCTTCTTTAGGTTTTTTATTTGATGTTTTTAAAAAAAGGTTGTTTGGTTTTGCATTGCCAATACATGAATGTCATTTGTTTAAAGCACAAACATTCCTGTTAAAGTACCTGTACATGACAAAACATATTAATTAACAGAAGTTTGGTAACCACGACGTATTATTCTTCAGACTTACTCGGAATCTGGTTGCGGATCTCGCGTGCTCCTACGGTCTCCAGGAGTGTGTCTCTGAAGCCTCGAGATTGTACGAGATGTGGATGGGAGATCCTGGACACAACCCGTGAGCAGAAACAAAACGACTGCTCAGAGAACTTTATGGACGAATTAGTGATTTTTTAATTCGCGGAATCATTGATATTTCTTTTGCTGAGCATTTTCATGATTATGTGTCAACAAGTTAAGTAGATTGTTTTTATAACAAACCAAACTAGTGATGGAAGTAACTGAGTATTAAAAAATCTTAGCGTTATTTCAAGAGTAGTTCATATGTGTCTACAGCGCATCCATGTGCGTAGCTTGTATACTATGTTTAATCCCCACTTAAACGGTTGTTCGAACCGCAGTTCTTAGATTGACAACGTTACAAATTTCATATGTTCTTCTATTGTAATATTGATTGGCCTGTCCACAACCTAAACAAGCTTCATGTGTTCATTTCCGACCAGGATCGACCCTGATCTACGCTCGGCGGTCTACTGCACTGCCATAGCGGCGGGTGGGGAGAGGGAGTGGCAGTTCGCGCTCGACATGTACATGGCGGCAGAGGTCGCAACCGAGAAGGTCACCTTGACTTTCGCCCTCGCCTGCACGCGCGAAACGTGGCTCCTCAGAAGGCGAGTTGATAATTTCATAACAATCACAGCGTCTCGATATCATCGGGATGGCATCACGTCCTGTTTGTTGTAACTATTACATTCATAAATAAGGTTTATATTGGTTGGAAATTATGTATATTTCCACTTCTGAATATTTTTTAAATATATATTGATTGAACTTTATACCTGTGATCTTTGTCTTCGTCCTGTTTGTTTACTACATCTTTAAACTATCGCATACTCTTTTGTTTTTGCCTGAGTCAGTCCTTTAAGGTACGTGTATTCATTTTTCATGGATTTACTCTAAAAAAGTTTCATATAGTGATGTCTGCTTTTTGATATTTCTTGTATAAACATTCGGGTTCGATCCCCGCCGTGGGAGCGTTCTTTACATCTCCCCCAAAGACACCAAGTACTGGTTCTAGGCCCAGGAAACGGACTCGAAAGCGTTTATATAAGCCTGAGGCTTTCGATGCAATCGAGCTAAAATGAATAGGTTTAAACTAAACTATAAACATAGGGCATGTATCAATGAAATTTAAAATTTAAAATCCTCCTGTTGGTAATAGTGGGTATGGATCTGATACTATGTTTTGGGCTAAACGTGTCTCTCTTATTCTTGTTGAACACCGCCAGGTATTTAGAGCTGAGTATAACGTCGGAAATAGTCCGCAAGCAGGACGCCGCAAGCGTTCTAGTGTACATCGGCGGAAGTGACTTAGGACAGATGCTCGCCTGGGATTTCGTCAGGGACAGATGGGACTACCTATACAACACGTAAACAACAAACACCGTTTTTTGTGTTTAATTGCATTTGAAATAAATATACGCATTGTGTGCATGAGCTACATAATTACTAAGAAATTCCATATCTTGCCCAAGATTGTATAAACAATTATCAAGCAGATAAAGGTAGAACGTTTTAGTGCATAATGTCGTCAATATTTGTATATGACGTCATAGGTACGGCAAGGGCGTATTTTCCTTCACCAATCTGATCAGCGGCCTCACACAGTCGTTCAACACGGAGGCACAGCTTAAACAGGTACTTCCGGTCTTGCATGTGATATCCGCTCTTCTGTAAAGTCTTCGTTATTCTGAATCGAAGCTATTTTGTACACTTTGCAATTTCAAATTTTATTGTTTATAAATACAAAAAATGGATTTATTAAAATGTTTACGTATATATTTGAGATTTATGTGTGTTATGTCTATATACATTTCGTTATTAAAATCAAACATTGGTAAAACCTACTTACATTTTGGTGTTATGAACTCCAGATACAAAACTTGCAGAGGGTCGTAAAAGCCAAAACTCCATGCATACGATTATTTGATGTAATTGCTCATTGTTCCTATAGTATATTTTAAAGTGTATTTAACATTTGCATTTAAAGTTACACCAGTTCCTGGAAGAGCATCCTGATATGGGGACGGGAAATAGGGCATTCCGTATGGCCATCGAGACCACGGAAAGCAATATCCGGTGGATGGTAGACAATCAGAAGTCCGTGTCTGATTGGTTGAAAAACGTTGGTGTGACGTCCGCTTCACGTGTCAAAGATGTCCGACTTCCGACTCACCTGGTTCCAGACGTGTACGATATTGTTCTCCAGCCCAACATGTATGACGGGGAACCAGACGATTTCAATTTTGAAGGTTATGTGAAGATTCACATGACTGCAAAAGAGGCGGGAAAGAATGTAACTCTACATGCGAATAAGCTGACCATCCTTGAGAGCAGTATTCGATTCGGAAGTGATGACGGGAGCAACACTGGTCCTTCTTACAGTAGGACTATTTCTTTTTATGATGTTATGATTATTTCTGTTATTGAAAATTTTTATAATAGCGATAACAACTTTATTTTTGTAATCAGAAATACATTGTTCTGGGTGAGCAAGCAATTAATCGCATAACGAAAATATAATACGAGTATTGAACTTGGTTCGAAGTCTTCTTATTACTCATGTTTTTCCGTATGTAAATTTATGTCGAAACCCGTTGCATTATTTCACATTTTACATTAAGTTATAATATATTAATTAATTATCGTTCTTATTTTAGTTCGGAAGTTTAGTTTGATAATACAATTTATTTGCACTTGTTATTGGCTAAATGCCATGCTGAAAGTGTCGTCTCAGATTATCCTGTGCGAATACCACAAGCTAATATGTGACGACCCTTTACGCACATGCATTTAGCCGAGTTTTCACAAAACGAGGCTCATTTTAATACTGACAGCGGGCGTGCACGTGCCGGACAAGGCCCGTCAGTTCGAAGTATTCTTCCTGGACAGCGACCTGGTGCCCGGCCGCGCCTACTTTATCGAGATGAACTTCACGGGGCCTCTGACCGGGGACCTGGCCGGTCTCTACCTTAGTCAGTACGAGCGCGGAAACCAAACTGTGTACGTATTGAGTCGTCGATGTCTAGCAAGCATGCCAATAGCTATACTAAAAACCTCATTTGGTGATGTTATAAATCCAGTAGGCCTTGTAGCCAACTTCTCAAGCCATTGCTGATTATAAGTTGTCCTTCTAGTTTGTGTTTTAGCTGTGTTATTTATCATTAAGTGTGGTGACGTGATGACACACGTGCTATTTGAAATTCAGAATATTTCGTTTAAAAGTTTTGAACATACCTGATGTTTTATGTTACACGTTGGATTTATATCGCCACTAGGTCTCATGTGTTATGTTGCACGTTGGTAGCTATATCGTCACAAGGTCTCATGTGTTATGTTGCACGTTGGTATCTATATCGCCACTAGGTCTCATGTGTTAAGTTGCATGTTGGTAGCTATATCGTCACAAGGTCTCATGTGTTATGTTGCACGTTGGCAGCTATATCGTCACAAGGTCTTATGTGTTATGCTGCACGTTGGTAGCTATATCGCCACTAGGTCTCATGTGTTATGTTGCACGTTGGTAGCTATATCGCCACTAGGTCGCATGTGTTATGTTGCACGTTGGTAGCTATATCGTCACAAGGTCTCATATGTTATGTTGCACGTTGGTAGCTATATCGTCACAAGGTCCCATGTGTTATGCTGCACATTGGTAGTTATATCGCCACTAGGTCTCATGTGTTATGTTGCACGTTGGTAGCTATATCGCCACTAGGTCTCATGTGTTATGTTACACGTTGGTGGCTATATCGCCACTAGGTCTCATGTATTATGCTGCACGTTGGTAGCTTTATCGCCACTAGGTCGCATGTGTTATGTTGCACGTTGGTAGCTATATCGTCACTAGGTCTCATGTGTTATGTTGCACGTTGGTAGCTATATCGCCACTAAGTCTCATGTGTAATGTTGCACGTTGGTAGCTTTATCGTCACAAGGTCTCATGTGTTATGTTGCACGTTGGTAGCTATATCGTCACAAGGTCTCATGTGTTATGTTGCACGTTGGTAGCCTTATCGCCACTAGGTCTCATGTGTTATGTTGCACGTTTGTAGCTATATCGCCACTAGGTCTCATGTGTTATGTTGCTCGTTGGTAGCTATATCGCCACTAGGTCTCATGTGTTATGTTGCACGTTGGTAGCTATATCGCCACTAGGTCTCATGTGTTATGTTGAACGTTGGTAGCTATATCGTCCCAAAGTCTCATGTGTTAAGTTGCACAGTGGTAGCTATATCGTCACAAGGTCTCATGTGTTATGTTGCTCGTTGGTTGCTATATCGCCACTATGTCTCATGTGTTATGTTGCACGTTGGTAACTATATCGCTACTAGGTCGCATGTGTTATGTTGCACGTTGGTAGCTATATCGTCACAAGGTCTCATGTGTTATGTTGAACGTTGGTAGCTATACCGTAACAAGGTCTCATGTATTATGTTGCACGTTGGTAGCTATATCGTCACAAGGTCTCATGTGTTATGCTGCACTTTGTAGCTATATCGCCACTAGGTCTCATGTGCTATGTTACACGTTGGCAGCTATATCGCCACTAGGTCGCATGTGTTATGTTGCACGTTGGTAGCTATATCGTCACTAGTATCGTGTGTTATGTTGCACGTTGGTAGCTATATCGCCACTAGGTTTCATGTGTTATGTTGTACGTTGGTAGCTATATCGCCACTAGGTCTCATGTGTTATGTTGCACGTTGGTAGCTATATCATCACAATGTCTCATGTGTTATGCTGCACGTTGGTAGCTATATCGCCACTAGGTCTCATGTGTTATGTTTCATGTTGGTAGCTATATCGCCACTAGGTGTCATGTGTTATTATGCTCGTTGGTAGCTATATCGCCACTAGATCTCATGTGCTATGTTATACGGTGATAGATATATTGCCACTAGGTCTCATTTGTAATGTTTCACGTTGGTAGCTATATCGTCACAAGGTCTCATGTGTTATGCTGCACGTTGGTAGCTATATCGCCAATAGGTCTCATGTGTTATGTTGCACGTTGGTATCTATATCGCCACTAGGTCTTATGTGTTATGCGACACGTTGGTACCTATATCGCCACTAGGTCTCATGTGTTATGTTGCACGTTGGTAGCTATATCGCCACTAGGTCGCATGTGTTATGTTGCACGTTGGTAGCTATATCGTCACAAGGTCTCATATGTTATGTTGCACGTTGGTAGCTATATGGTCACAAGGTCCCATGTGTTATGCTGCACATTGGTAGCTATATCGCCACTAGGTCTCATGTGTTATGTTGCACGTTGGTAGCTATATCGCCACTAGGTCTCATGTGTTATGTTACACGTTGGTGGCTATATCGCCACTAGGTCTCATGTATTATGCTGCACGTTGGTAGCTTTATCGCCACTAGGTCGCATGTGTTATGTTGCACGTTGGTAGCTATATCGTCACTAGGTCTCATGTGTTATGTTGCACGTTGGTAGCTATATCGCCACTAAGTCTCATGTGTTATGTTGCACGTTGGTAGCTTTATCGTCACAAGGTCTCATGTGTTATGTTGCACGTTGGTAGCTATATCGTCACAAGGTCTCATGTGTTATGTTGCACGTTGGTAGCCTTATCGCCACTAGGTCTCATGTGTTATGTTGCACGTTTGTAGCTATATCGCCACTAGGTCTCATTTGTTATGTTGCTCGTTGGTAGCTATATCGCCACTAGGTCTCATGTGTTATGTTGCACGTTGGTAGCTATATCGCCACTAGGTCTCATGTGTTATGTTGCACGTTGGTAGCTATATCGTCCCAAAGTCTCATGTGTTATGTTGCACAGTGGTAGCTATATCGTCACAAGGTCTCATGTGTTATGTTGCTCGTTGGTTGCTATATCGCTACTATGTCTCATGTGTAATGTTGCACGTTGGTAACTATATCGCTACTAGGTCTCATGTGTTATGTTGCACGTTGGTAGCTATATCGTCACAAGGTCTCATGTGTTATGTTGAACGTTGGTAGCTATACCGTAACAAGGTCTCATGTATTATGTTGCACGTTGGTAGCTATATCGTCACAAGGTCTCATGTGTTATGCTGCACGTTTGTAGCTAAATCGCCACTAGGTCTCATGTGCTATGTTACACCTTGGCAGCTATATCGCCACTAGGTCGCATGTGTTATGTTGCACGTTGGTAGCTATATCGTCACTATTATCGTGTGTTATGTTGCACGTTGGTAGCTATATCGCCACTAGGTTTCATGTGTTATGTTGTACGTTGGTAGCTATATCGCCACTAGGTCTCATGTGTTATGTTGCACGTTGGTAGCTATATCATCACAATGTCTCATGTGTTATGCTGCACGTTGGTAGCTATATCGCCACTAGGTCTCATGTGTTATGTTTCATGTTGGTAGCTATATCGCCACTAGGTGTCATGTGTTATTATGCTCGTTGGTAGCTATATCGCCACTAGATCTCATGTGCTATGTTATACGGTGGTAGATATATTGCCACTAGGTCTCATTTGTAATGTTTCACGTTGGTAGCTATATCGTCACAAGGTCTCATGTGTTATGCTGCACGTTGGTAGCTATATCGCCAATAGGTCTCATGTGTTATGTTGCACGTTGGTAGCTATATCGCCACTAGGTCTCATGTGTTATGTTGTACGTTGATAGCTATATCGCCACTAGGTCTCATGTGTAATGTTGCACGTTGGTGTCTATATCGCCACTAGGTCTCATGTGTTATGTTGCACGTTGGTAGCTATATCGTCACAAGGTCTCATGTGTTATGTTGCCCGTTGATACATGTAGCTATATCGCCTCTAGGTCTCATGTGTTATGTTGCACGTTGGTAGCTATATCGTCACTTTGTCTCTGGGGTTATGTTACACGTCGGCAGCCATATCGCCACTAGGTTTAATGTGTTATGCTACACGTTGGTAGCTATATCGCCATTAGGTTTCATGTGTTATGTTACACGTTGGTCCATGTTGCTATATCGCCACTAGGTTTCATGTTTTATATTACACGTTGCTTGCCATATCGCCTCTAGGTCTCATGTGTTATGTTGCACGTTGGTAGATATATCGTTAATTTTTCTCAGGTGTTATGTTACACGTTGGTAGCTATATCGCCACTTTGTCTCAGGTGTCATGTTACACGTCGGTAGCCATATCGCCACTAGGTTTCATGTGTTATGTTACACGTTGATAGCTATATCGCCACTAGGTTTTATGTGTTATGTTGTACGTTGGTAGCAATATCGTCACTAGGTCTCATGTGTTATGTTGCACGTTGGTAGCTATATCGTCACTTTGTCTCAGGTGTTATGTTACACGTCGGTAGCCATATCGCCACTAGGTTTCATGTGTTATGTTACACGTTGGTAGCTATATCGCCACTAGGTTTCATGTGTCAGGTTGTACGTTGGTAGCCATATCGCCACTAGGTCTCATGTGTTTTTTTACACGTGGGTAGCTATACCGTCACTTTGTCTCAGGTGTTATGTTACACGTTGGTAGCTATATCGCCTCTAGGTCTCATGTGTTATGTTGCACGTCGGTAGCTCTATCGTCAATTTGTCTCAGATGTTATGTTACACGTCGGTAGCCATATCGCCACTAGGTCTCGTGTGTTATGTTGCACGTTTGTAGATATATCGTCACTTTGTCTCAGTTGTTATGTTACACGTCGGTAGCTATATCGCAACTTGGTCTCATGTGTTATGTTACACGTAGGTTGCTACATCGCCACTAGGTCTCATGTGTTATGTTACACTTCGGTAACTATATCGCCTCTAGGTCTCATGTGTTATGTTACACGTCGGTAGCTATATCGTCACTTTGTCTCAGGTGTCATGTTACACGTCGGTAGCCATATCGCCACTAGGTCTCGTGTGTTATGTTACACGTCGGTAGTTAAATTTGTCCCATATGTTTTGTTACATGTTGGCAGGTACATCGCCACAAGCCAGATGGAGGCCACGGACGCCCGGAAGGCGTTTCCGTGCTTCGATGAGCCCGCCATTAAGGCTGTCTTCAACGTGAAGCTCGTGCGTAAACCGCACATGAAGTCAATCTCTAACATGCCAATTTTCTCAAACTATACGCTGTAAGTCAATCTCTAACATACCAATTATCTCAAACTACACGCTGTAAGTAGTCAATCTGTAACATGCCAATTATCTCAAACTACACGCTGTAAGTAGTCAATCTCTAACATGCCAATTGTCTCAAACTACACGCTGTAAGTGAAGTAAATCTCTAACATGCCAATTATCTCAAACTACACGCTGTAAGTAGTCAATCTCTAACATGCCAATTATCTCAAACTACAAGCTGTAAGTAGTCAATCTCTAACATGCCAATTATCTCAAACTACACGCTGTAAGAAGTCAATCTCTAACATGCCAATTATCTCAAACTACACGTTGTAAGTAGGAAAATTTAATGTGTTTAGAGCGCCGTTTATCTTTGGAACGAACTGTAGTTTATGGATGTCTTCAATATTACATTGTATCCTCTACAACCAAATTAATCGAGTAATCGTAAAGGCGTAAAATTTATCCTGTTGGTATTTAAGCTCGCTATTTGTGTAATACTACGTATATAATAAGACGTCAAACAAAATGTAGTGAACACAAAACACAGAGCTGAGCTGGGTAACCAACGTTATTTTTTGCCGTTTAAAGCATGATAAAATGTATTAGTATTTGTTCGTTTAAAGGAGCTTTTTCTAAACAAAAATCCATTTAGTCGGAAATTGCCATCCCTGATTAGCCTGTGCGGACTGCACAAACGAATCTGGGCTGATTCTTTATGCACATGCATTAACCCCAGTGTTTCAAGAACGTGCCTTATATAACTTCTTGCTATTTCAGCAACAATGGCATGGTGGTAGACGTGTTCAATCAATCGGCAAAGATGTCAACCTACCTGTTGGCTCTAATCGTCTGCGACTTCGACTACATCGAAAATAAAACCAAGAGCGGAATAACAGTAGGAACTTTATACTAGTACATGTACTTTTATTCTTTATCGTGAATACAGTACGTACACTGTGAGTCTTTACGTATGTATGTAAATATATCAGGCTTATGTCAGTTTGTAAAAAATGCACGTTCATGTATTTATATGTTAAAGTTTTATTTAAAAAAAGCACTGGTTGTTTTCGTTTTTATTCAATTTGCGTTTTAATACGGAAACATGCAATAATAGATCTTGACACGCATTTTTCTTATTTGAAAACATTTAAGTGTTTAAGTATGCTACCATTCTCGATTGTTCATTGCTAAACTGTCTGCAGAATGTAAAACAAAATACTTCTATAAGTATAGTGTGTTCATTGTTCAAAATACATAATTTGGCAGAATAATTTATAAATATGATTATATAACATTATAGTACCATGTTACCCCGTGTTTCTTGTGCAGTATCGGGCCTGGGCCCGGCCCGAGTACATAAATCAGGCGAAAGTAGCGCTTGAAGCCGGGGTCAGGATCATCACTTACTATGAGGAATACTTCGGAGCCCAGTTCCCGCTGCCTAAACAAGGTATTCTAGTGGCGTTCTTGTGGACTTCTGGCTGGTCTTAATTGAAATGCTAACACAAAATTGTTCAAAAATAACGTTTTATGTTGTTTTATCTGCAAGAGAATCGCAGTAAGTATTTTGAAGGAAAACGTGTTTTTAAGAACGCATCGGAAATTCAATTGAGACTATAAACGGTCTGTTAAATTTGTTTAATCTCTTATAGACATGATCGCGATCCCCGACTTCGCGGCGGGCGCCATGGAGAACTGGGGCCTCATCACGTACCGCGAGACCGCCATGTTGTTTGAGCCCGGTGTCTCCTCGGAAGCGAATCTGCAGCGGGTCAATGTCGTGATCGCGCACGAGCTGGCTCACCAGGTAGGTCACGTGAGGGGGAAGTGGCGCCATGGTGTATGAAAACGACATATCGTCATTGCTCAGAGCCGCGTTCTGAGAAATCTTGGCGGCATGCAAAGGACAGATGCATGTGCGTTAAGTGTCGTCCCAGATTAGCCTGAGCAATCCAGACGAGCAAACCAGGTGCGACACTTTCCGCTTTTACGGAATGTTTCGTTCAAAGGAAGTATTTTCTATAATAAAATCCAGTTAAGGCAGAAAGTGTCGTCCTTGATAAGCTTGTGTGGACTGCTTAGGCTAATATGGGAGCCTAGTATAAATTACTGATACAAACACCTTCTTAGATAACTGCTATTATGCTTTATTCATCCACAACTCTGTTTGATCCATATATCACCTCGCGACCTCTCACTTCCGGTATGCCCGCTTAGTGGTTCGGTGACCTGGTAACCATGGACTGGTGGGACGACCTGTGGCTCAACGAAGGGTTCGCTAGCTTTGTGGAATACATGGGGACTGATCTGCTACACCCCGACTGGAAAATGGTAACTTTAGTCTGCTCAGAGCGCCACGTTTTACAGTTACCGATTATGGTTTTGCATCGTTAAGAAAAAAATGTTTATAAATTTCCTACTTGTAAAGATTTAATTGTATACATGTACTCAAAGCCGGTAATCGTACGGGTCGGCACAAACAAACCTGCGCGAACTACTTGTTATCTATATCTTGTTATGTTAAATCTGCAAATAAGCATCCCTCGCTGCAAATTTCAAATGCTTCTTGCTAACTAAATGTCTAAACTCAGACTCTAACAATATTTGATTTTTATGCTCCCCATATATATATATATATATATATATATATATATATATATATATATATATATATATATATATATATATATATATATATATATATATATATATATATATATATGGGGAGCATATAGCTGCCAGTTTGTCCTTCCGCACTTCCGTACTTCCGTGCGGTCACACTTTTGTTACAGTTTCTCATAGCACCTTCAATACTTTACCGATCTCTTTCATATTTGGCATGTAGATACCTTGCATGAACCTCTACCTTTCGATGACGTTTGAGGTCACTGGAGTCAAGGTCACCAAGGCTAATAATAGACTTTTGTTGCAGTTTCTCATAGCACCTTCAATACTTTACCGATCTCTTTCATATTTGGCATGTAGATACCTTGTATGGACCTCTACCTTTTGATGACGTTGGAGGTCACTGAGGTCAAGGTCAAGGTCACCAAGGCTAATAATAGATTTTTCCGTCACACTTTTGTTACAGTTTCTCATAGCACCTTCAATACTTTACCGATCTCTTTCATATTTGGCATGTAGGTACCTTGCATGGATCTCTACCTTTTGATGACGTTTTAGGTCACTGGGGTCAAGGTCACCAAGGCTAATAATATACTTTTGTTACAATTTCTCATAGCAACTTCAATACTTTACCGATCTCTTTCATATTTGGCATGTAGATACCTTGCATGGACTTCTACCTTTTGATGAGGTTTGAGGTCACTGGGGTCAAGGTCAAAGTCACCAAGGCTAATAATAGATTTTTCCGTCTCACTGTTTTTACAGTTTCTCATAGCACCTTCAATACTTTCCCGATCTCTTTTATATTTGGCATGTAGGTATCTTGCATGGACCTCTACCTTTTGATGAGGTTTGAGGTCACTGGGGTCAAGGTCACCAAGGCTTATAATATATTTTTCTGTCACATTTTTGTTACAGTTTCTCATACCACCTTCAATACTCTTTCATATTTGGCATGTAGATACCTTGCATGGACCTCTACCTTTTGATGACGTTTGAGGTCACTGGGGTCAAGGTCAAGGTCACCAAAGCTAATAATAGATTTTTCCGTCACACTTTTGTTACAAATTCTCATAGCACCTTCAATACTTAACCGATCTCTTTCATATTTGGCATGTATGTACCTTGCATGAACCTCTACCTTTTGATGAGGTTTGAGGTCACTGGGGTCAAGGTCAAGGTCACTGACGCTAATATTAGATTTTCTCAAGGTCAAGATTATCCTTTAGTACCGAGAGAATACCCTGTTGCATGCAAATACTTGTACTATAAACGGATGTTTACACTTGCTACTCAAAAAGATTTAAAGCAACATAATTTTATAAATTAACTTAATTTATTTACTGCCAAGGAAAACGTTATATTTCCTTCGTTTCGTTTAAATAACGGAAAAAGGACTGTAATAATTAATTCGCAAACGTAGGCTTGAACAAACGAGCATCCGATTGTAAACATGACCACATATTATTTGCGAGGTTAATGATGGTCTTTATTTTTTTTTAACAAACTAATATTTTATTTTTGTGCTGTTTCTTGACAGTTTGAGCAGTTTGTGTTAGACATATATGAGGTATTTGATATCGACGCTCTTGTGACGTCACATCCAATCTATGTTCCGGTTTTCAACCCAGATGAAATCAACGAGATCTTTGATACCATCTCTTACTCCAAGGTAACTCACACGTTCCGTGCTACGTTACAGCTGAAATTATTGATACAAATGTGTGCTTTGGACTACACAAACTCATATTCGTTCTGTCTTGTCATGATGTTTCGCTCTCTTATCAGTACTGATGATTGATTTCAAAGAATATGTTTTCCCGTCAAGAATATGTACGCATGATTTTACGTATTTATATTACAATATGCTAATATTCTCTATTCTTAAATGTCACTTCGCAGGGCGGCTCAGTTTTACGAATGATGCGGTTCTTCTTAGGTGAAGACACTTTCAAAAGAGGAATTCAGGTTGCTAAATTATTCTATATTTAACTTTAGTTTCAGAGTTAATACAGTTTTTCAAACAGTATGATTCCGTCGTTTAGTGATTCGGTCCCGTGATTTTAAGCATGTTCATAAATCATAAATACTGTGTATAAACATGTAATTATTGCATAACTCGTAATTGTTTATGTTATTTTATTCCCGATTTTCGCTTTGTTTCTAGACTTGACAATCTGCAAATGTTTCATGAAATTTGTTACCTGTAATTTTGTAATATGAATCCGTTCTTTGAGTTTTTTTTGTATAAATCGTAACGGTTATTAAGATGTTTATTTTGCATTACATGTAAAACACCTATAGATATATGTTTAATTGAAGTACGTTCTCCGTTTTACAATACTTTTACGTGGGTCTATTTCAGAACTACATTCAGGGACGAAAGTACCAGAATGCGAAACACGACGATTTGTGGGAGGCATTGGACAACGTATGCTTTCAATATTTAACAATATTTACTTGGTAAAATTTTATAAATTATGGGAACGTAATCACTTCATAGAAGTAACATTTTAGAGTAAATCATTGAATTGTATACTTGATACGCTTCATTATTATAATACATTACGACGTGTTTTTTTACGAAATGTTAAATATTTCACTAGTTCGAGTTATGCGACTTACCCAATACATGTTGACGTTTTGACAGCAATCTCGAGCGGACAGCAAACAACTTCCGGCGCCCGTCAAAGAAATACTGGACACATGGATTTTGCAAATGAACTACCCCGTCGTCAAAGTTACCAAAGATCAAATTAACAATAAAACCAAAATCACCCAAACAAGATTTTTGAAGAATCGTGAAGCTAAAGACCCTATGACATATACCTCGCCATTCGAGTGAGTACGGCTCATCAAGCATGGATCTCATAGTGTTTCTGTCGTCTCTGAACTACTCATGTTGCTGCAGTTTGAATATTGATTCACTTGTTAAATTAATGTAAGCTTTTCATGCTTTAGGATACGAGAAACATAAACAGTGATGTAAATATCAGTTAAAAACTCTTCACAGACCCGCTAACACAGGGATGAAAATGCATGATCGAGTATTTGAGTCGTGTTCTGCGAACACTGGGCATAATGCGTGTGCGTAAAGTGTCGTCTCAGATTAGCATGTGCAGTCCACACAGGCTAATCAGGGACGACACTTTCCGCCTAAATTGCATTTTGCTAAGAAGAGACTACATTTAAACGAAAATTGTCATAAAAGCGGAAAGTGTCGCCCCTGATAAGCCTGTGCGGATTGCTCAGGCTAATCTGGGACGACACTTTACGCACATGCATTATACCTAGTTTTATCAGAACACGATTCGTTTTATCCTCAAATTAAAGTACCGGGACCTATAATTTACGTTCATGTTATGTCGCCTAGTAAGAGGAATAGTACTGTATGCTTACTTTGTTGCAGTTTTTATCTCGATGTTACTCGTGAATGAGTCTTTACACCAGTAACGCTTGTTTGACGAATATTTCAGCTACAAGTGGCATATTCCATTCACCTTCATGACTAAAACGTCTGTCAAGTCGAACATTACCGACGCCGACGTAGTGTGGCTAACAGAGGAAGAGAAAGGTGTGACATTACATTGCTCTTATTATCCCCCGCCAGAGGCGGAGGGATATTGTTTTGGCGTTGTCCGTCCGTCCGGCTGTCCGTCCGTCCGTCCGTCCGGCACTTTTGTGTCCGGAGCCATATCTTGGAACTGCTTTGGCGGATTTCATTGAAACTTCGTATGAGTATATATATGCATAAGAGGATGATGCACGCCAAATGGCATTGTACACCAAAGCATCTTGAAAAAATGCTTTTTACTATAGGCACTTTTGTGTCCGGAGCCATATCTTGGAAGTGCTTTGGCGGATTTCATTGAAACTTGCTATGAGTATATATATGCATAAGAGGATGATGCACGCCAAATGGCATTGTATACCATCTGTTAAAAACAGAGTTATGGCCCTTTGTATCTTGAAAAAAATGCTTTTTACTATAGGCACTTTTGTGTCCGGAGCCATATCTTGGAAGTGCTTTGGCGGATTTCATTGAAACTTGGTATGAGTATATTTATGCACAAGAGGATGATGCACGCCAAATGGAATTGTACACCATCTGTTAAAAACAGAGTTATGACCCTTTGTATCTTGAAAAAATGCTTTTTACTATAGGCACTTTTGTGTCCGGAGCCATATCTTGGAAGTGCTTTGGCGGATTTCATTGAAACTTGGTATGAGTATATATCCCCCCCCCCGCCTCCTCCGTCCGTCCATCTGTCAGTATGTCCATCCGTCCGATTTGCACCCATCCTCAAACAAAGCATATGTTGCGGGGGATATCAATTTTACGAATTTGCTTGTTGTAGTTGTTTCTTAAATATCGAGGACTTAACTGATATATTATCGCTTAAAGATGTTTGCGGTATATGCTAAAAAATAACAACTGTACCACAGTATAAGTTTATGAACACTCTTACGATATTGCCTTGATTTGAAGTTCCACTGAACGTATTTGCTTTTCGCCTGCTATGAGCAATGAATTTCGATAAGTTTGACATGTGTTTCAAGACTTACCATAACTTAATCCAGGATAATATTTACTATGATCGTCCAACATTCATTTTTGTACCAGTGATAAACACCAGTTATCCGACTGGGGATAATTGGATACTGGGTAATGTCCAGCAATATGGCGTCTACCGTGTGAACTATGAATACGAGAACTGGGACGCCCTCATAAAACAGCTGAACACAGATCATAAGGTATTTACTTTATGGTTGAGCAGTGCCGTCAGTGGTATTTAATCGTATGCCGTTATTTTTAAGAACAAGTATTTACGTGAAGTCGAATTGGAATACCTGTTTATCTCAATATTTTGTCTCGAGCAATGGTAACCATAACCAAAACAAAGTAAATCATTCAAGAATAATATAGTTTGTGTTGGGGAGTATTTTTTTCTAAAATTGTTAATAGCCATTATGTTATACAACTAGCATCCGAGCTGAACTGTTCACAGTTTTTGCCATTTATTGAAGTTTGTCAATACAAGCTTAAAATTGATAAATGTAAATATCGAACCTAATTAACTAAAGCGCTCCCGTAAAAAGAAGAATACAATTACAGAAATAAAAAAGAAATCCTCAACTGGGCTCGAACCGCTGACCCTTGGAGTAAACGTCTAGCACTTAAAACACTCGGCCATCTGTGGTCACATATCGAATGATGTATTTCATGCTTTACGTCTAGCACTTAAAACACTCGGTCATCTGTGGTCACATATCGAATGTTGTATTTCATGCTTAACATAAGTAAATTTCGTAATGTCACAAAAATAAAATAACGATAACAACAGAACTCTCAAAATTTGTAAATCGTTTCGCGTTTGTAACGCTTTATAATGTTCCTGTTTTTAAATCGTCAAAAGATGCTTATTATGGATAATTTAGAGAAAAGTAAATGTTCAGTATTACCGTTTTCTCGCAAATATCACAACAAAAATTTGCAACTAGTAATTTATTTTTTTAAATCAATGTTGTCTATTTACCAAAACGTGAAAAGGTGCCTTTAAGAACCATTCATCAATTCTTTTACCAGACTTAATGAAGAACAGTCATCACTTTGAAACAACATTTTCTAATTGTTGATATCGAGTCAGTTTCATGTTTACAAAAAATGATTCAGTCGTTGCGTTCATTGTAACACTTCCTGTGTTAGTTGCACTGTGTTTTTGTTCGTCATGTAACGTTGCTATTAGTTACGCGATGCACTAATCATGTAAATCAAATGGGTCTTATACCGTTTTCGGCTTTCTGATCAGGATCTTCTCTGTCCGCTTTAAAGTCACGGAACGTTTCGTGGTCTTATTTAGGGACTGGGAAGCTCCTGACATAAGACCCATTTTCGCATGACGCGATTATTGTGAGAGGTTTGTTCCAGGTCTTCAGTGCCATTAACAGAGGTCAGCTCATCAATGATGCTTTCGGACTGGCGGCGTAAGTGTGCATTACAAGGCATGAAGATTCGCATTTTAGCATAGTCATAGAACGAATCAATAAGTTTTGAAGTCAAACATATTTGAAACTGTCACAGACAAAGAACCCGAGAATTTATATGATTATGCATCACTTATTGTTACGTATTTATCGGTCCGAATAGTCGAGCCTTTGTGTAAGCAACGGTGTCCATTGGGTAATTTCGTACAGTCGGCTTATTTAAGACAATGTGTATGTAGCTCAACTAAACGACATGTTTCCAACATACCTGTAAAGAGTGTATCTTACTTTAAAGCATCAGTTATAGTTGAACAGCGCGTCTAAAGAAACCATGTAACGCAATTCATTGTTTGTTTTAATTGTGCATTATGGGAGCAAACTAATGCATGTGTCTGTGTTCTCCGAAATTTCCCTATATAATTACCAACACAAACCAGTATTTTCTGATATTTCCCAAGGGTTTCCGGATATAAATGTTTTGTTTGACTTAATTGTATTTCTTACAATTGTATTACTTACTTCCCTATAGTTAGCTTTTTATTATGATATAAACGAAACAATATGAGAAGGACAGGGATTTGCCGATGCCGTTATCATTAAATAGGGATGTAGGCCATAGAGTTGCATAGTGATTTGTAGCTTTTGACAAGGTGAGTCCCTTCAAACACCGTCGGAAATTACCCGCATTGACAATGAGGACGTCAGTTTGACGTGTGTTTAATGGTCGGATTATAATTTTTTAGTTTAAGTTTTTAAACTATCCTGTCTTTCATTTTCAGTTTTATACGTGAACTGGCACTACAAATAATAATAATAATACAATTATGTAAGAAAATGTGCAACACAATTCAAATGTGTTCGAAATACTTACTATTTGGTATCAATATAGTGGATATGTGATGGTTTCGGTTGATGTTAGTTTTGAATTCACGAGGGATGATGGAAAATATAATTTTTATA
Organism: Dreissena polymorpha; assembly: GCF_020536995.1. Lineage (NCBI taxonomy): Eukaryota > Metazoa > Mollusca > Bivalvia > Myida > Dreissenidae > Dreissena > Dreissena polymorpha. The sequence continues at coordinate 48,296,105 of NC_068355.1, read as the reverse complement.
TTAACACTAGTAAAAACAATTCTTGATCTAACGAAAACCACGAACTGTTCTTTTTTATGTTTTTTCACCGTTTGTTTACATTGTAAAGGAGTTCAGTTGGCAAATTTACCTGGAATATAAGCGCAATGACGTAAAAAACGACATCATTTTAAAGTAAAACAGTGAAAAATAGCGATAATATTCACTGTTAGTTTCGATTGTATGAAACAGCGCAATATCGTTTAATAAAATTATGTTGCCATATATACTACAGATAAGCATTCAATATATGACATAAGAAATGACGTCGCGTCAGTTGTTGGCGTACAATAAACACGTGTATTTAAAGTGGTAATAAAGAATTGAACACGTTCTTTTACTATACACCGTAACGTTCTAGCCCACAATGTTGCTTCGTTTCCTGATACAGGGCCGGACAACTGAAGATGTCATACGCTCTACGGACACTGGACTATCTTACGTCAGAGGAGGAATACATTCCCTGGAGGGCCGCCATTGCCGAGCTGGGATACATCTCCTCAATGTTAAAGGATTCAGAAATCTACGGATTATTCTCGGTAGCTTCGTCATATTGTTTCGTCGTCGTTTTTAGCCAAGCTGTTTGCGCAGGCTTTGTTACCTTAAAATACTTATGCACTTGTCAAAAGTCACCGTTGTTTCCGTCCTTTCGACCATTTAGTTCCTGCGCCAAAAAAACAAACTCTTATATTATACATATATGTCTTAATTTGAACCTCTTTGATTGTCTTTAGACCTTTCAGAAATAAACAATTTGAATAAAATACACCAAACTTCGTTTAGTTTAGTGTTTATATCGTTTATTAACATTTAGAGTACGTGTATATTTGTATGTAATATGTTGATGTTTTAATTTATCAAATAAGCTATGTTTCCAATAAAAAGCATTATCGACTTTTATCATGTGATTTTCAGAAATTTATGCTCGACAAGGTTCAAAAGCAGTTTGACAGACTTCCAATGAACAACTCTATTGCCAGCCATCTTGATTCGTAGGTTTATTTTAAGCTTACATGTGCGCGAAGTGCTTAAGCTAAATCGTGTTGATCACCTCATGCCCTGCGTCTGTCTTCAATGCGTCTAAAAAACTGTCACCAGCTTAGATCTCAGAAAACCCTTACTACCACTCTTTAAGCCACATGTTTACACACTCTTGATGAGACTTGTATATCGAGTTATACATTGACATTGTCTCGTTTAATATCTGGTTTACTGAGACGTTATATTCAGTATCAAATCATCATACACAATCTTCTGACTTTTGTAAACAATAACGAGAAAACATTACTATGGCTGTACATGTTACAAACTTTCATCTAAAAGGTACTTGATAGCGCTGGTAACACCATATCCGCTCTTCACGAGATATGTTTTCAAAATACCATTGATTATTAATAACATGTGATTGCGATGTGAATTGCACGCATCCATTTTTTTACATAAGAGATAAAAACAAAGGTCGCATGGCGAATGTAGCAAACAAAGAACACACTAACGCTTTAGTAACAAATACGATTCCATCTGGATGTAACATGGGGTTCATGTTTTTTTTTGTTCATATCGGCCGTGACAATAACGACTCCAAATACCTTGCTCGGATTCAGTGAGTATAACTCAGTCTGCCTTGCAGGTACGTGCGCTCGGACATAGCCAGTCTTGCCTGTTCCTATGGTAACACACAATGCATCGAGGAGTCGAGACGGTTGTTTAAAGAGTACATGGACAACGATACGCGCAATCCGTGAGTATGACCGTTAGGACTGTACGTTATGTGAAGATAAATAACACCTATGCAGTTATTGTTGTTTTTGGTTAAAGAATTCCTTGACTTATTTATATTTGACTTGTTTGTTTGACTTGTTGACTTATATATAGCTTGTTTTTAAGTATACATACGAATGGCTAAACAGTTGCCCTAATAAAGCCGCATTGTATGTGAAGTCAACGTATACGTGCGTTTTTGTTTCAATTATTTATATTTGTGTTTGATCTATATTACTCGAAGAACATATTTGAAATAATTTAGGATTGACCCCGGCTTGAAGTCAACAGTTTACTGCACTGCGGTTCGAGAAGGCAGAGAAACAGAATGGACATTTACATACCGGATGTACAAGAGCGCAAATGTGGAGGCGGAGAAATCTCGTCTGCTCACGTCACTGGCATGCACGCAACAACCATGGATCCTGAACAAGTATGGGTTTCAAAAAGCAAACATATATAGACTTATAAACTTAATTCAAAGTCCATATAAAATAAAGTGGACGAAATGTTTCTTATCAGCGGACGTGTAAAAAGAATGCCGATATCTATATAGAGAATGATAGGATTTTCATATGTTATATTTTCACAGAGTTGTAAAAAAATGTTATATCACTTGTCACATGTGTAAATTTAAATTGTGTGATTGGCCTAAACAAGTTGTGCAGGAGTTTACTGAGACATATAGACCCATATCGTGCGAAAGTGGGTATTTTACCAGATGCAGCCAGTGACGCTCTAGACCAGCCTGCACAATCGCGCAATCAAATAAAAAGCTACCATGACCGCCACTGAGATCAAGAAACCGTTCGTGACTTCATATCGAATGGTCTGGAGCTACACTAGCCGCATATTGCACAAGACCATTTTATGCATGACGGGGTTTTTATTGTCGTATTTCAATTCGTAGCGAAACCCGCGAACCAACTCGGATGTGACCAAAATGGGAAACATAGGATTTTATTGTTTATTTCCAATTTTGTGAACAGTGATAATTCTTAGATACACAGGTTTGTTTATAAATATAAGGAAAGGCATCGAACACAAAATCGTTCGAATATTCCCATTTGCATTTACCGGTAATCGAATACTCGCACGTTTGGAGTTTCGTACTTTGTACCGAGGAGACAGTCACGATTAGTTGTATTAAAGAATCAATTTATATTAAAGTATCAAATATCCAACATCGTTGCTTGACTCGTATATGCATAAGCAATTTGTTATTTCTGTTTATTAAACAACTTTCGGATGCTCTTGCTTTACAGAAGAGAAATTTATATAAAGACACACATTTTTATAAAAGAAATACACCAAGATAAACATTAATTAATTAATATATTCGATGAAATTTGCTCGGCTTATAAAATTGAATGTGTGATCGCACATTTGTATATTTTTTTATTGATACTGTTTTCAAAAGTCCAAATGCGATATAGTTGTTATACTCAAATAATTGGCGTGGTAAAACTGTGTGATGTATTTATTCAGACTATACGAGTAGCGACTAATATCCAGCCGTTTACTCAATGTCCAAGTAAGATACATGACACAGGACCATATAGTCCATCGAACTTACTAAATTTGTGTAGTGTTTGGTAATACTATGTAATTAAGTTTAGTAAAATTCCTCTATACAAATTAGAAATGAGTTTGTTTTTTAATATTTATACACTTTTCGAATATTCAATTAGCATTTCATCTATTTGAATGTCTAATATTGCATCGAATATTCCAGGATTCACATAATTTCGCCATCGAAAATATATATTATTTCCATCATGCATTGCAGGCTTCTGTCGATGGCCCTAGATGATAGAGAGGTTAGGCAACAGGACGCATACAAGGTCTTCATTGACGTTGGTCGAAACCCCGTGGGGAGAACCCTCGCCTGGGACTTCTTTAGGGGCCGGTGGGACGACATTTTTGAAAAGTATGTCCGTGAACTGGACAGATCCGCATCGACTACGTCAGTCTCATTCTGTGAAAACTGGGCTTTATGAATGTGCGTTAAGTCTCGTCCCTGATTAGCCTGTGCAGTCTGCACAGGCTAATCAGGGACGACACGTTCCGCCCAAACTGGACTTTTGCTAAGAAGAGACTTCAAATAAACGAAAATTCCACAAAAGCAGAAGGTATCGTCCCTGATTAACTAGTGCGGACTGCACAGGCTAATTTGGGACGACAGTTTACGCACAAATATTAAGCCGATTTTCCACAGAATGAGGCTCATTTAATCCAAAGCAATAGTTGCATTCAAAACATGATTAATTGATTAAAATTTGGCACGCATAAACCCATGTGACATCACGCATATGATAATATGGCATCCGAGAAAGTAAGGGAATGTTCTATCTTTCTTTTCGAAGAGAGTGAACAACTTGACAAATATTAACGTACAACCAGAGTTCTTTAAGTTAAATAAGCATAATATATATATTCATTTATACTTTGCCCTAAATATTCAGTATGACATACTCTTAACGAGCTCTTTCAAATACTGTAGAACAAGATGCAAAGTTTACTTGTATTAAAACGTTTTTGTTTAAACCGATGAAATAACACACCTTTAATATGGTTGCGTTAGTAAACATTCCGCCAGTATCCAAAGTGGTTTGTATGTTAGGAATCAAAACTATTTACAGGTATGGATCGGGTTCGTTTTCGCTAAATGACATCATATCCGGTGTGACAGCGTCTTTTAACACGGAGTTACATCTGCAACAGGTAAATTCCATTGACCTTCACAGTGAAGCGTATCGACTTGTTGTCGGACTCTTACATACAACGTAGTTGAGACAATGCAAAGAATTGACCATTTTGATATGGATACTTATGACACACGAATACGACATCGAATTGCTTATTAATAATTATAAGAAGAATAGAGTCAACTTTAGGACTTTTAATGACAACAGGCCTATTTAAGCATAATTTATTTGTATGTCTTTCTGAACAATTTACGAAAATTTGTTTTTATCTAATTAAGACACAATTTTTGAAGAAGTATGTATTGCTTATATTAGCATTTACGATAAGTTTATGTTAGCAATTACACCGGTACACATTTCCGTGTTGTATTTTACATAATTTTTATTTAAGATCATGATGGAAATCAATTTTATTGTGGTGTGAACTTAAAATGCAGTCGTTACTACCCGTAAGATTTTCAATAAGACAGGGCTCCTTTCTCTTCAATGATGCCCACAAACGATTAAAATCAACTATGTACTAAAATATATAAGTAGAACAAACTAAAATACTAGTATATTGTTATACACTGCCTTAAGGCAGATTATAAGCTAGTTTGACTCTCGTTTAATTTAGTTACGGGATTTCGGAAAAAGTCACGCGAACATGGGTTCCGGTACACGCGCGTTTGCACAGACGATTGAAAACACACTGGCAAACATCCGGTGGATGCGGGAAAATTACGTCATCATCGAAAACTGGCTGAACACACAGAAGAAACACATCTTATTATCAGCATAAGAACGCAATCTTTGTAGGAATCATGAACTTAATGTAAAGGAATCCATAAAATTAAAATAGTATTACTTCTCGAATCATTTGTTTACTGGAGGACTGCATTTCGTAAATATGCATGACATTGTTTGATTTTAATTTCGCTACTGCTAAGTATTAAGTGTTGCTTCGTTACATTTGCATTAGTGTTTGGTTTACATGAATGATTGTGAGTAGTATTGCTATTTTATCCCCTGACTTGTGCTTGTAATGCATTACTTTTGCATAATAAACCGTTATATGTTATAATAGTTCTTGATGTTACTCGGCTATTTGAAGAAACTTTATTGGATGCAAACTGAGATTGTAATTATTGGTTGGGTTTATGTTTATGTGTTTGCTTACAAAAGTAATAACATGACAATTTTTTGTCGATTAAGCAATCCTGTTAGTTACGACTACATGACTATATATATATGTACGCGAATAGCGTGCGCGCTTTTAGTGTATCGTCTGACCATGCATGTCAATATTAACGGCGTTTATGATATGATGTAATAACTCTAACTACACTTTGGTCCTTGAAGTACATAAAGATATTACACATAGTTGTTTAATGTCCCTTTAAAAAAATTCAATGTCTACTACTAAGATATGATATCAGACATTTACACGGGACATTTGAGACGTGTTTAGCCTATTTGCAACGCAAATAGGCTTTTGTTATACCATATTTCGAAATGACATGGGGAAATGGTTGTCTTTTTTGGAGCCTTACCTGATTTTGGGCAGACGAAATAGATATTTAATAAAGTATTTGGTAATTCTTACAATTTTTGAAATATATTTGAAAGTAATAGAGTTGTGTTAATTGAAATTAAAATGATTTACTTTGGGCCAGAAATTGACCGATTTAAATCAATTTGATGTAGAGAATGTGTGGACATAGGCGTCCCCCATTAACAGGTCGTACAAAGTTGAACGTTGAAATAGAGAGGCAGGAGCCATTAATCTTCTTGAAATTGTTAATTGATGTTAATTGATGATGCCTTGATTAATTACCTTGTGCTATTTAACTATGCTTCTTCAAAGTTAAATGGCCCATTAAAACAACACTGAAGAATGAGAAAACGGGAAGAGGTAACATTTGCTGGAAATTGGAATGCTGATACTGGCATATAATACATATAGGGCTGTTATACAGGTCAGATTTTTGAATCTCTGCTAATAGTTAGATTTTAAATGATTAGTTTTTGTTTGAAACAAGAAACTGTAACAAAATATCAATTGATTCAATATTAAATTGCTTTAAAATCTACTGAAACTCAAGGTTACTGAAATTACTTGTTCTCTTACAAGCTTTATTACTTAATACACATTTCAGGTAAAAAACCAACACAAAATCAAAATTTTAAAACTACCATCATAATTTGCAATCAATGACAAATAAGAAAAATATACATTTTATAAAATTATGTCTTATAATAAATGAAATACATCCTTTTGAAATAGACCACCCATATCAGCCTCAGACTTTCAACGCAATCGGCGCTCTTGTTCATTTAGTCTACTGTCCGTCAGTTAACATTTACGTCACCAGCAACTTCCCTGTATCTTGCAAATAGGCTTTCACCGCCATCGGCGCTCTTGTTTCCGAGAAGTGAAAACATTTTATTCGCAAAAATGCATGTTACATTTACATACTATCTGCAATCTTCGCTGGACTAAAATACAGTACAAGTAGTTAAAAAAGTGTATGCCAAATGATTACAATATAATACAAAAAGACAAATAGTTAAGCTGTTTGTATTGACAAATGATTTTCAAGTCTCATATTAAAAAACTTCTATGTGAGAAACAAAGACAAAGTATGAAAGTATGTGATCAATAGTAGTCAAACGTATTTCGGCTGAGGTGTAGCATTGCTAATTAACATGGTTTTCAAGACGGTTGCTTTACTAGGTAATCATGTTCTTTGACGTACCATAAAGACGTTTTCTTAATTTTCTATTTAATTTTGAGTTAAAAATATCACAAACAGTTCCCTCAGTTGTAAAGACTTATACATTTTGATATATTATAAGTATTGATAAGGATTGCTTCCACTTGTTAGAATAATGATTAGAAATTACATTAAATTACCTGTCTTTAACAACAAAGTAAATATTGTCACAAACTAAAGTACATTAAGTACATCATAACTTAATTGTCTAGTGCATGTCGTTTATAAATCGCATTTAACGGTACGCGTTAAGTGAAAACGGATACTCGGCGGGCTTAGAAGGAACTACTACGTCAAAATTGTTACAGTATTGTTTTTATATCGGTTGACTTGATTGAAGTATTGCAACTGTGTCACTTAATTGTAGTTACTTTCAGTAATTATCTCCCTTGAAACAAACACAAGAAAAAGTGTGCCACACCATGGCAGATCCTAGACGAGTCATTTATGCGTCCAGAAATCTGACACTAGTAATTGCCTATGATTTCACCGTTTTCGCACTACCGGTACTTTTTAGTTGCTTGCTTTTATGTCCAATGAGAAGATGAGGAGAACATCGCATTTGCTGAATAAAATGTTGTGAACCGCATGAGTAGGCTCCCATCCACGAACAGCACAAGACCACACCAAAATGATTTTTTAAAATGAAAAATAAATACTAGAACCTTAAAATTGCTGCTAAAATGCAGAATTTTCGGGAGTCAATCGAGTTACCGGAATTTGTAGGGGGTACTGGGGCGCATTTCGGCTACAACACTAATGCAGCATCAGGCGCGAAAAGACCACATAAACTTCGTTCTGTAACGTAACAGCCCCGTTATTGTTTATTCTTATAGCATAAATATTATGTTATACAATATAATAATATGATTGAAATTTAATTACAGATAGATATTAATAATATGATAGGAATTTATAAATAAATTTAATTATCATAACTGTATGTTTTAATAATATGACAAAATCATGTATGCATATCAGAAATTAAATAGATGTTTGAATAATGTAAGAAAATGTTAAAGTAAAATAACTGTTATAATTAATGATACATCTTATATGATAATAATAAGTGTTCAGAATAGCAAGTAGAAACTAGTTAAAAAAATTTGAAGGTTTATTAATCCTTTCATTCATGGTGGAGTAGACTAAGTCAACAAATTGGAAGGTCAAATATAATATATTTAGATAGGGGAATCTAGAGACCATATATTTATAAAAGCATTCAATTAACGAAATGGTCGACATATTGACATAGAATTGTAATTACCTCATATAGTCATTGAAATAGGCCAGATGAAAGGGTCACCGAAAAGCCTTATTTGCATAGGTCATACAAAGTATTGCACCGTGAAACGTAACGTTAAAACTTTATATCATCACAAAGTAATTAAATTTTGGAGTATTCGACACGCGTGTAAATACATGAATAAATTGGTCTCTCTAGTACATTTAGATTTTGAGGTGAACGGATCGAGAAAGATCCAATCATGTAGTTGTCAGACTGTACTTATATATTTGAAAATATGAATTATATTAAATATTCAATTGGATTGGAATTCACATATGGCGTTGTTGTTGATATTAATAGAAAGGGACGGACTTGCCTTATTTGCTATGTAGCAAAATGTAGTTAATGCGAATCACGTCATTATGGCAATACGCGCATGACGTGAAATCGAACGATAGGTTACACACTATTAAATGAAGAGAAAAGAACTGTGTTTGTTACTGTGTGTTCGCCACGAACAATAAGCGATTACGTGACCGAGTACCAGTGATTTTTGAACGAAGAAGTACTTCCACTAACGAATGCGAAGCCATGAACCACAGCGCGAAGGACCTCCGTTTCTGCAACTTCTGTAACCCGTAACAACGACCGAGAGCCGGGAACAACGACAATACGACATCAGACCGTACCTATTCTGCAGCTTCCGGTGAGTGACTGTTTTATTTCCTGACGCTTGTATCAAAATGGCAGATCAAATAATCCCTCAATTTTTTCAAAATTTAAATGAACAAATTAAAGATGTTAAAACGGCCATAAGCACTCAGACTATTTCACAGGTTGTACAATCATTTGATGGAAATTCAAAAGAATTTAAAAATTGGATTTAAAATGTAGAAAAATATGGAACGCTTACCAATTTAGATGAGAATAAATTAAAATTCGTTGCTTACCAATCTAGTAAAAGGCTTGTTAGTGACTACATACAACGTTTTTTTGACTGATAATCCGACAGGGACATGGGCAGATTTAAAAGAACAGCTTAAATTAAGATTTGAGGCAATTTAAGACCCACAATATGCTTTCTCATAATTAAAGACAATTAAACAAAAGACGGACGAAAATATTCAAATTTACGCTGAGCGACTTTTATCTCAAAACAATTGGTAGAAATTTTTATAGACGGATTATTGCACAATTATCTGAGACTTAAATTAATGCGCGAAAATCATATAACCCTATCGAATGCTGTTAAAAGCGCAATCAATGAACAAAGTGTCAGGGCTAGATTTGATTTTCGATCGCAGATAAATGAACTTGATAACATTCCGACCGGAAATATTAAGACAGATATTGATCATATTAGGTCATCTATTGTTTGCACATATTGTAAGAAACCCGGTCATTCTATTGAAACAAACGGTTATACGGTAGGACAAAACGGTGACGCACGCAAGAACGAATATGACAAAAATTGGATAGACAAAATTGATTGTTGGAATTGTGGTAAATTGGGACACTTTAGTAGGGAATGTACTCAAAGAAAACCACACATTAATAGAAAAAACTAGGAAATTCTTACCTTGTGTGGTAGTCCAAATTCTTGTGTTATTTCAACAGGTGGTTTTCAATTTAGGAGCTTAATTGATTCTAGAGCAGAGGTATCATTAGTAAGAAAACGTACTTATGATATGTTAAAACAAAAACCGGCACTGATAATTAAAAAAGTAAATCTAAAATCAGTCAATGGAAACTCATTACATGTTCACGGTAGTGTACAATTGAGATTCAAAATATGGAGCATATATAAAGAGCACACATTTTTTGTTGTAAGTAACATTAATAGAAATGTTATTTTAGGAAGAGACTTTTTACAAGATAATGGTGTCCGTTTATACTTTGATTTAGGATGTTTAAGAATTGATAACTGGTATTTACCTCTAGAAGAAGATGCGCACCTTTCAACGATAGCAAGATTAACATATTGTTTTAAAACCGCAAACTGCCTTTAGACTCTTTGCTCAAGCTAAAAGAAACTGTATACGTTTAAATCAAAATTATGATTTCACTGGAATAAGCAATTGTTTCTTTGATAATGAACCTGTTTTATCAATCGTTAATGCAGTAGTCAAAACAACGCGTGATCGAAAATTCCCCATTTTAATTATAAACAAAACGCACAAAACAATAAGGCTTAGACGTCACTGTGCCATAGGGCGAATAAAATCGATAAATGATAATGAAATATGCTCCGTACAGTTATCAAAAATAATCAGCCGAAATCAGGCCTATCTAAAGATGAAATTTTATCAGATTTGCATGTAGCTGAAGATTAAAAAGAAAATATTCTCCCGATACTCTTAAAACACAGAACTCTCTTTGCAAGAAATAATTTAGATTTAACTCAAACTTCATCAATATAATTTACCATATCTACAGGAGATCATCCGCCCATTAAATTGAAGCCGTATCGAACACCATTAAACAATAAGATATTCATAGTTAAAGCAATTGACGAAATGCTAGACGCAAACATAATTAGTCCATCAAGGAGTCCGTGGAGCTTTCCTATAGTTTTAGTAGACAAAAAGAAAAATACACATGATTCAAACAAAGATAATAAAGACGAGAAAAGGTTTTGCATTGATTTCAGACAACTAAACAAAATTACAAAGTCAGTAGCCTACCCATTGCCATTAATTGATGATATTTTGGTTTTATTAGGCAAAAGTAAACATTTCACTACTTTGGATTTAATATCAAGGTATTGGCACATTCCCAAAAAAGAGGAAGATAAAGAAAAAACAGCATTTGCTTCAGGATTTAGAGGTCTTTTTCAGTTTAACGTCTTACCCTTTGGTGTTAAAAATTGAAGCGGAATTTTCCAAGAATTAGTTGATAAAGTACTCAAAGGATGTGAGGAATATGCGATAGCTTACCAGGATGATACTCTATTTTTTTCACCTGACTTGCAATCTCACTTATCGCACGTAAATACAGTACTACAAAGTCTCAGTTACGATAACCTGAAGCTTAAGCTGTCGAAAAGTCAATTTTTACAAAGAGAGACTAGATACCTAGGTTTTATCATAGACCAAAATGGTATAAGGCCAGACCCATTAAAAGTTGACGCTATCTGACAATTCCCTAGACCAAAATGTGTGCGTGATGTCAGATCTGTCTTAGGTGCAGCGGGATATTATAGGAGATTTTGCCCATCATACTCGGAAATGGTTGAACCTCTTAATCTTACAAGAAAGAATGTCCTATTTGTCTGGTCAAAACAATGTGAAGACAGTTTCATACAATTAAAAGATTCATTTACACAAATTCCTTATTTAAGTTATCCAGAACCAAATAAGCCTTATATACTTTATACCGATGCCTCTGATAAATGCATAAGTGCCTGTTTAACTCAACAATGTGAAGAAAACGAAACTGGGGATTATGTGGGTGAAAAACCAATTCATATCGCACAGATTAAGCCCAACACAATGTAAATATAGTACCATTGAAAAAGAATATTACAGCATATTTTACATACTAAGTAAATTACACCACTATTTACACAATGCTGAATTTGTTATCATAACAGACCATAAACCACTAAAATACCTTCTCGAATCCCCAATGCAAAACAAGAAAGTACAACTTTGGGCGCTCAGTATAGCCGGGTACAATTACAAAATTGAATATATTTCAGGAAAAACGAATACTATTGCTGATTTTCTCAGTAGGCCTCCTAACACTAAATTTACAATTACCAAAGACGGTCAGAATAAATTAGAATTAGATATAAACGATTAATATTATACGATCAATTCTAAGATCAGTCAACAAGAAAACACGCACGAGATAAATGTAATTGACTCTACGCATATTGATCACAGACAAATAATTGATAATAACACAATCCCACAAACAATTATAAATGACGAAACAATAGAAATCGATAAAATAAACGAATGTAACATGGAAATAGAACAAAACAAAGACCCTCATATATCTGAGATTAAAGCGAGATTAAAATTAGGGAAACAAAACAAAAATGAAGATGATAGATATATTATGGTTGATGGAATACTGTACTACATATCAAACGTAGATGAAGAACCTACCCTTAGGCTTTTTGTACCTAAACACCTGACTGTTTCAGTTATCAAGCAATATCAAGATGAAAACGGTCATCCTGGATGTCAAAGACTATTCCATACAATAAAAGAGAAATATTATTGGCCTAAAATGTTCAAAGAATTGAATAATTATGTATCTAAGTGCATTATATGTCAAAGTAGAAACTTAAAATCAATTAAAACTCCCATATCGTCAGATACCTCAATACCGCCATTTCCTTTCTCAGTTGTTTCCATAGATATATCAGGGCCATATCCAAAAACGCTTTCCTGAAATAGATATAAAATATGTTTCGTAGATCAATACTCAGGATACGTAGAGGCATTCCCATCACCAGATAAATCTTCTGATAATACACCTGAGATTTATTGTCGTCATTCTTGTCCTGTAAGAGTAATTACTGATAACGGTAAAAAATTCACTAGTACGGCATTCACTGAAACATTAAAATTAATGAACATTGACCACGTAAAGACGACAATATATCACCCTGCGGCTAATGGCATGAACGAACGCTCCCACTCAACCATGAACAATATTTTCTCTAAAAGAGTTCAAGAAATTGTCCAACAATGGGACTTACATTTAAACATGTCTTTAGCGGCAATGAGATTTAGTACGTCCGAGACTTCGAAACATACACCGTTATTCTTACTTTTCAATAGAGATCCTATTCTTCCAATAGACAACTTGTTAAAACCTAGACGTAAATATCACGGTGAAGATTACCATAAGATAATATTAGAAGAACAACACAAATCATTTAAAAAGGTATGTGCCCAAATTCAACAATCTAAACGTAAACAATCTGACTATCCGAATAAAAATACAAAAAATATTAAATTCGAAATCAATGACCCCGTTTACTATAAAAACTTTCAACGCACAAATAAATTAGACAGTAAATGGAGACCATATTATCGTATAATTGAACAAAAATCACCGTTAACATACGTAATAAAGAATCGATTAGACAACTCAACTATCAAAGTTCACGCTGACCAAATAAAACATGCTAATATTGATGAATGGCCAATGATAGATAAATAATTAGCGTCCAATTAGAAAAGCAAATTTAGCTTTTGCAGAAGACACACCATCGTCTTATAACGACTCAAATACGTCAATAGGTGGATTACCTATTATTACTAAACAGACCCGACAGATTAGGGATAATACTGATGATGAAGATAATATTCCGCTTACCGAATTGCAAAAACATTTAAGAAACAAACAATTCGGGGACAGACATTCAAGCTCCAGTGAATCAAATACAAATCATTATGATAACAATAATTCACAAAACTCACCTTTACGTAGGTTTGAAACCGATTCGTCAGATGATCAGATGCAAATTGACGCGATAGCGTTAAGAAAAAAAAAACGAACATTGACAAAAAAGACTTCACGTTCAAATAACGCCATGAAGAAAGCAATTTTCACGTGCCTTGAGACTTTGGCTGCACACATGTAAATAAATGGACTACAATGCAAAGCAAATAGATGTCGAGACTTGGAAGACCTCACAATTTGTGTATATAGCGAAATATGTTTTGAATGTATGTGTATTAATTATGTAGACAGAGGATTATAGAGGAAGTTATCAATCGACTTTGATAATGTATCGTCATTAGCATTGATTTTCGGGTCTAGAATGAAATGAAAGTATCCTATTTTAATATAAGAATAAAATGCCAATTACCTGTACTCATTAGCGAATAGCTCTGGTGCGTAAAACCACTGTGTTTTGTATATATCTCGGTCAAGTACAAACATGAAAAGAAAGGTAACACCTGTCAGAAATGTTATGAAATACCTATACCGTATATCGATCTATTCCTGTCGAACGACGCTTTCGCATGAACACTCGAAAAACGTAACACAAAAAAATACGCGTATCAGATCTGGTTACGACAACGTACTTGACAGTTATGGACGCTAGGTAATGCCCTACTGCGCTGATTAATAGTAAACATCATTTTAGGCATATGTGATATTTTCGTACAGATTGTCAAGACTCTTAAAAGCAAAGCACTGTACCTATTAGCATAATGTAAAAGATACAACTGCTATAAATCATTACATTTTAATACTGATCTTACATGTTATTTGTTCTTTTTCGTTTCTTTATAAGAAAGACTACATTAGGACAAGTTATATTTTTAATAAATTTTTGTTCTCTAATTTAATAAGAATAACAAAGCACAATGCATTTTATTGGATAGGCAAATGCGTATGTTTTAAGTTTAACACAATTTATTTGCGTCATTAGAATAGCGTTTCTCTAGCACATTAATTTTAGTTAGGTATATCTTGTCGTAGGTGTAATAAGTAATCTGAGAACTAATGCAGCAAATTTCATCTACTATAAGTATATAAATACAAGGCCCGTTTATCATTTCATGTAATTAACCCTGTAAGATTTGCCAATGCGATACAAGTTAAGGAGAAAAGCAGCACTCCTGACATCGTTGGTGTGGATTGCCTGAGCAGCATGCGTTCATAACGCATTTGAGATCGTGATAAGATCTCAATGCCCCGACACATAGGAAGAACATGTCATCGACATACAGATCGACGACGATGTATCCGTCGCGGATGAGATGATGCAACAGACGACTTCAACTTGGATTCAACATTGTCGACATTGATCCAAATTGTGAACCAGCATCAGTAGCATACACTTAGTGGACTGTTTAATGGACATTTCACGCATCGTCAAAAGTGATTTTTGAGATTGATACGAATGGACTTATCGATGAACAATCGCGCGTACTTTGTACTTAAATTTGGTGAAAGTTTTATTATCTACGACCTTATATATATGTGTGTTACCTCAATTACGTGTACATAAACAATTAGTATGATGCTACAGTCATGAGCGCAGACATTCTTCAGAACTATATCTGATCAAATACTACATGTTTGAAGTTTACTAAATCGTGCGACAGCCAAAGATCAGCTTCTCCGACCGACAATCGTCGTCTTCAATCGGAAACCGCCGTCTTCAATCGACTGGATGTTACCATCTACAACCAGATGTCACATACTCTCCAACAGGACGTCTCATCTCTCAACCCTGAAGCCACATCGCCTCCAGCAAGACGTCATAAATAGACACTATTCATAGTTGATTTTCCAACCCAGTGACGCATTCCACTTCATTGTGATTGACATTGACATGGTATAACCATTTTACTATTTTATCATTTCAGCAGAAACACTCGTTAAAATTTAATGAATGTTTGCAGATTTTCATCATATATGTACTCTGATCAATGATGTTTTCATGTTGTCCATGGTCATTAGTTCCATTTAAAAGATTTTTTATCGTATGTGTTAAAATGAACAATGTTTTCATATACTTCAATAGATAAATTCTTAAAGATTTTTTTATATCATAAAATATAAAAAAATCAAATTAAGGGGGAAGGTTGTGTTACGTAACAGCCCCGTTATTGTTTATTCTTATAGCATTACTATTATGTTATACAACAGGGTTCGACATTAACTTTTTTTACAGCAAGACCGTCGGACCAGCTCCTCTTAAAATGTACTAGCCCGAATCTGATGTCTACTAGACCATAAATGACATAGCAAATAAACACAATTGTGTCATGTAACTGTTTAATCATGTAACTGTAATCAGGATTGATCAGTAAGTAATCAGTGAACAACAAACAATTATATGTATTCATAGACTAGAGTAAAACAATAAAATAAAACTATTTAACAACATAAATTGTTTGTAATCATTTCACTGTTTTATCAACACTTCAACAAATGATGTCTGTACAGCTGAGAAGGCGATATTTATTCAATGTCATCGAATTCAGGCCTTCTTGACCGCTGTGCCCCATGCCACCACAGCTCCAAGACCCTTGTTCCATCATAATCTGAAGACGTTGGTCCCTCAATTGATATGGCCATAAGCTGGTTCAGCATGTCAATGTTCAGGCGAGACCTCCAATCTGTCTTAACTCTGGCCATCGTGGAAAACCCTCTCTCACACACTGCACTGGAGACTGGTATGCACAAGATTATTTTAACCAGCATAAGGATATTTTTAAAAGTATCTTTTAGATTCTGGTTGGTGAACAATCTGTGGTAGAAGTTTGACACACTTGATGTGGCACTGCCTGACTGGCGTTTCATGTGAACCTTCAGTGCTGGCCATTCTGCGCTCTTAACATGATCAATGTCACATCCCATCCTTGTCAGAACTGAGATATAGTTGTCACATAATTTGTTTAAGCTATCTTCTCCATATACTGATCTCTCTGCATCAGTGTCTGGCATGTTGACAGGGAAGAAGATCTGCATACATTTTAATAGCTCATTTGACTCTATGTCACCAACTCTTTTGGTCATATGGTCAATAACCAGATCGATCGAAGCATCTTGCTTGTTTCGAAGCTGTTCCTGGTTCAATCTTGGGGCGTTTAATTGGACTCCCGTGTAGATGTGTTCCTCAGTGACTGTATCTATGAAGTACTGCAGGTTTACCCCAGGCGGTGATGTAGAGCCACAAGTCTCAAGCATGCAGTTGCAAGTGCCTCTGATGCTGCAGGCAAATCACAACTGTCCTTCTGAAAAATCAGTGACAGGTCACTTAAGATACACAGAACGTCTTTGAGAAAGTGCATGTAGAAGATCAGTACATATAGATCATAGCATCTATTGCACCAAGTTCAAGTCTGTGGCTAACACAGTGCATGGCAAACAAATGGGGTACCTGGTCCCTGAGCAACTTGGCAACACTATGTCTCTTCCCTAAATTAACGCTTGCTCCATCTGATCCAGTTGCTATCAGTTTCGGCTTCCAATCCCACCCTGGGTCAATAGTGTCGATAGCAGATTCAATGGCCCCTAGAACCCCTTCTGCGTGTGCATGCTCCACTGCTTTTATACTCACAAAAGCATTCTTTGGAATCCCCTGGTGAACAAACCTAGTGTAGACAATTTCATTCTCGCTAACAGACACATCTGTTGCCCCATTGAACATTATGGACAACACATTGCATTTTGTAACAACCGTATTGTTACACTTTGAATGTCTTCATAAATATATTTCAAGAAACGTCTACATGCTTGGTCTGTATGATAACTGTTAGGCATTGTAACACCATTTTTCTGTTGAAGAGATAGAAATCTTGAGTACATTGTGAAAGGAAGTTCCTCTTTTGCAATGAAATATGCTGTATTAAAACATACAAGTAATTGAGCATGTTGCTCTTCGTTGAGTTTTCTTATAGCAATTAGATATGAATCAGTATAGATGTTTATGTACGACCAGTCGGACAAGCTAGCCCGCAGTTTTACTAGCCCGACCACCGATCTTACTAGACAATGTCTGTCGGACGTGCCTAAGTGTCGAACCCTGTACAATATAATAATATGATAGAAATTTAATTACAGATAGATATTAATAATATGATAGGAATTTATAAATAAAATTGAATTATCATAACTGTATGTTTTAATAATATGACAAAATCATGTATGCATATCAGAAATTAAATAGATGTTTGAATTATGTAAGAAAATGTTAAAGTAAAATAACTATTATAATTAATGATACATCTTATATCATAATAATAAGTGTTCAGAATAGCAAGTAGAAACTAGTTCAAAATATTTGAAGGTTTATTAATCCTTTCATTCATGGTGGAGTAGACTAAGTCAACAAATTGGAAGGTCAAATATAATATATTTAGATAGGGGAATCTAGAGACCATATATTTAACAAAACATTCTATTAACGAAATGGTCGACATATTGACATAGAATTGTTATAACCTCATATAGTCATTGAAATAGACCAGATGAAAGGGTCACCGAAAAGCCTCATTTGCATAGGTCATACAAAGTATTGCACCGGGAAACGTAACGTTAAAACTTTATATCATCACAAAGTAATTAAATTTTGGAGTATTCGACAAGCGTGTAAAAACATTAATAAATTGGTCTCTCTAGTACATTTAGCAATTCAACCAATCAACAATAAGCACGTGAAGAAACGGGAACTAATGCCCAATCAAAGTTATATGGGAATTTTATGCAAATGTAGATGTTTGGTCAGAAATAGGAACTCTGCGCTTAGATTTTGAGTTTAACGGATCGAGAAAGATCCAATCATGTAGTTGTCAGACTGTACTTATATATTTGAAAATATGAATAACATTAAATATTAAATTGAATTGGAATTCACATATGGCGTTGTTATTGATATTAATAGAAAGGGACGGACTTGCCCTATTCGCTATGTAGCAAAATGTAATTAATGCGAATCACGTCATTATGGCAATACGTGCTTGACGTGAAATCGAACGATAGGTTACACACTATTAAATGAAGAGAAATGAACTTTGTTTTGTTACTGTGTGTTCGCCACGAGCAATAAGCAATTACGTGACGGTAATACTCAAACAAATGCACGTGTTGTTATGTATACGACCAATAACGACCGAATGCATTAATTGTTTTAATCGTAGTATTTGGATATCCCCACCCCTTGCGTTAGGACTGCACATGCACTCGAGAAAAGGTTGTTTTTTTTGCGTGGAATACATTTCAGAAACTTGATAATTAAAAAAATAGAGAACATGCAAGGCCAAAAAATTGAAAGTCAGACATATAGTGTGACCGTATTTTAACTTGAAGAACATGCAATTCATAAAAAATGGATGATCTGTGCACACAGCATATGCATGAAAACGTTTGAAACAGCCGAGTAGTCCATATATTATCTGTACACACATTATCAATCTTTTTTCAATTAATAATAAATCAAACGAAATAATATGTAACAAATCATAAGATATTGGGATTGTGCATTGTAAAGCCTTGAAATGCCTATATTAATGCAAGTAACTTAAACATTTTGGAAATATACCTATACATAATATACTTACAGTTTACCAACAAGAAACCATGGTAACAGAGCTTTTCACCCGCACATTGTTGAGCATACGAGGAGATGCACCCTTCCTCAAGCACCGTTAGTACCCCATAATACATCACTTATTTGCCCAGATCAAAAAACGCTCGTTAGAGCTACGCTGGTTTGTCAACGTTGAGCTGTGTGACTTAGATATTAAATGAAAAATAAGCCTCGAGAGTATGAACCAGTGGTGGCAGATAACATGTTTATTTACCTAACACTTTCTGTCGATAGAGAGAATACTGTAAATAGCAAATGTACAAGCGCTCATGGCCTTTTGAATGATAGTTTAATAGAATTCAACGGATTATCAATTCTTGAATAGTTGCTTACAACACTGGACAACAGGTATTTGAGCGCGTATTCGCGTACAAACATGTACTATTATTAGTAGATTGTAACCGTTTAATTAAAAATAACCACAAATGTTCGTTTCTCCTTCTGGTCCGTCAAAATGAATGAACACACCAGTAAACAACATGTTATGTTGACAGATGGCGTACGTGTTCAATTAATACATAATTTGATATCGGTTTGTTTTCCTTCAAGAATCTTTGAAGTTTTATAATTTATAAACATTACAAATTAAGCTTTTTGACATTTCTTTGGATTTTTATGAGCAAAGCAATGCACATTTTATCTTCCACCTTAAAAATTGAAACTAACGAAAAAAAAAGAGTCAATAAAACATTTTCTGATACAAATGTGCAATGTTACAGGACTATTGGTAAAATAACTAAATGCTATAGATACTTATCCTAATATTACAAGTTACTTAACGAATAGTTTTTGCTGTAGTAGCACTGTTTTCTTTTTATAAAACGCTTGCATATACTTATGTCCCCCACCCCACATCCTCAGCGTTTTCACTGTGTTTATACTGCGATCCCAATGCGTTCTTGAGGCGACCATCGGTGAAGTCACAGCTTTCTTGGCGACTCTACTCGCGACCTTGGCGTTTGCACTGCGATTGCACTAAGATTGATAAGTGATTGCGTTGGGTGCATCCAAACGTAGATTTTGTTGAAAAAAGTCTATTGATTTCATTTAACATAACTAGCTCAGCGTTATGCCCAATCTAAGGTTCATGGGCGGGGATGTCAGGGCACTGAGAGAGGCTCATTGTCATACTCACAGTTAACTAGCATTACCAAACGTGGTCGACTTGCTTAACCCAATTATGCCTAGTGCACTCTCCCATCCTTCTAAATTGGATCAATTTATTTCCAAAATTAGGGATGTCTAGTATATGTATTTCTATATTTAGAATATTTCTTACAGAAATTCCTTTCAGCAAACAGCGCAGACCATGATTAGACGCCGCATCATGCGGCGTCTCATCTGGGTCTATGCTGTTTGCCAAGGCCTTTTTTTGTAGACGCTCGGCATAATTGGATTAAAATTTACACCTAAATTATTATAAAAAGCTATTAAAACCTTCATCATCGAACAAGGATAATGAAAGCCATATGCCATCAGGGTCGAGGAGCCCCGAGTGCTGAACAAAGACGTCGTTATTCTACCGTTCTGATTTGAATGTATGGTAAGAAAACTTGGTCTGAATGAAAAACTCACATACCATATATTTCGATCGTGAACATACTTCTTACTGTTTAATTCAAAATAATTATTGTGAGACATAAACTATGTATGAAGTATTCATTTTATCGACGTACAAACATGTGAATATCCGTGTACATATCTGTCATAGGTATTTTCAATATGTCTAATCTTCTACAGATAACACCATTTAGAAGTGTATGAAAGTTCACGGGACAGAAGATGTCATATATATTGATGTTCAAACTGCATTACCATGAATTAAATTGTGTATAAATAGATATAAAATACTCGAAATCACAACCATGGCATGCGTTGGATAAGCGAATAACAACATAAAGCATACCATTAATTTAACAATTGTTTTCAATAAATTATTTAGAAACGCAAATTTGTAACCTTTATTTTCAAAATCAGGATATAAGCCGAGTATGTTTTGTGAAGATAATTCTTATGTACAGATATTTCTTGTTTAAAGATTTTTCGTGTATGCAGTTAACCACACGTTATATTTTGATAAGCCTCAAAAGTAAAGTCGCGCAAGCGCGCTGAAGTCCTGTGGGGCGGATCTTTTATCGCCAGACATTTTACGCGGCAATTCGGTTCCACAGCACTAAACTGTCGCGTGGATCAGTGTAGTGATGTCAATGTACTCGTTCACTGAAGTCAATGGGCCGTCAAACGAGATGGGGTCCGGCAAGGGAGAAAGCGGCGGATGTCACGTGAAAACCGCTACCGGTTAGAGCTTTCAATATGTTTTCTTCACGTTTTTTGTTTAGTTTGTGACAAGTTTTACAATATACTTCAACAATTCAAGCTGTTTTTACCATTTTGTCTATTTTTATGAATTGCATTTAACAATTAATTCGATTATTTATATTATAATTTTCAATTGTAAGCACTTATTTAATGTAAGGTTTTCAATATATATTTTGATTTATCTTGTTTAATTGATTTGTTACTTGTTTGTCTCTTTTCTCCTACGCATTTTGCGTAAATATTTTGCGACCTTTGACACAATCGGTTTCGATGGAGTTAGTTTTAAACAAATTTTTCAGTGTTAACTAAAGTTTTGTTATTACCATTCATAGATATATATTGTCGTCAATATTTTATGGCTTATACTTATCATATTTAAACTGAAATAAAGGATTATTACTTCATGATACGCGTGCAATACACATCTCGTATATAATATATGTTATATTCTCTATCAAAGGCATGCACAAAGACTGCAGTTGTTCTGATGCCTAAACTCATTGAACCCCTCTTTCTTCGCCAGGTTTTGTGCTCGGGTTTCTCGCCATTGCCATCGCCGTCGGCGCCGGCCTCATAGTGCATTTTGCGGAGAACAGGACAATTGAGTGCGTCTTCCCAACGCCAAATCCGGTCACGCGACCCGCCACAACATGTCCACCTTCATGTGAGCCATGCCCAACTCAACAAACGCATACTAACGCAGAATGCCCGACAACCAAACAGTGTGAGCCATGTGAAACTAAACATACGGACGCGCATGCGCAGTCTACCACGACACTTGCGTCAAGTACAATTAAACCGAAACCCAAGTTTGTTCGTCTGCCTACTGACATGATGCCTCTTCACTATGACCTTGTCCTTAATCCGGACATATACGGTTCGGACCCCATGGCTTTCAAGTTTGAAGGAACTGTAGATATTTTACTTCAGTGTCAGAAATCTACTGATGAAATTATACTGCATGCAGATAATCTAGATGTAAGTAACGACATTATAACGATTTCTTCAATCCCTTTTATCTCAAAATGTTGTCATGAAAACGTTAACAATCATATTAAGATTAACCTTTATACAAACGTTGAATAGATATTGCCCTCAACGGTCTTAAAATACTTAATTTTTACCATATCAGATCAAAACAGTTGAAGTGCGGCAAAACGGTTCCCAAAACATCTATGCCAGCCATTCTCTTGCCGAGGACCTGCAGCAACTATCCGTCCATCTGACCAGGTCTGCTGCGGCTGGAACCAACTACACTTTGCGGGTGGCGTTCCATGGGCCGCTGTTGGACGACATGCGAGGCTTCTATTTCAGCAGCTACCAGGAAGGCAACAGCACAATGTGAGTTTTAGTGATGAAAAAAGTTTGAAACATTTTAAATCCTCAAATTGTACACGTATAAATCAGTATGTTAAATATGGTCTTCTTCCTTTTATTTCCAAAAAAAAACGCAGCCTCGATGTTAGGACCCGCGTGTATGTGTTTTGTAGACTGAACTGTTTAATGAAGTTTGAGGTTAGGAGCTCCTTAAAACCGGTGTAAACCCCTCCGAGGCGGTGAGCACAGTTTTGTTCCATTTAATGCGTTAGCTATGTAAATGTGTGTGTTGTCTATGAATGAGTTGCTTTTCTCACTGTTTCGCTATTGTTCCTTGCCATAAATAACGGACTGCTATGTAAAATAAGACTCTATTGGTCATGGTCGGCTCGGGTACTACTTACATGTACTACGGGTAATCTTAAGTATACTTACATGTACCCCGGGTGCGGTAAATATACTAAAACGTTCCCGGGAATTTAATTTTAACGCTAAATCGGTCGATGTCGGCTATTTTTTTAATCAATTATGTTCACATTTATGTAATTTTTCTGTTAAATAGCCTCTATATTATCGGAACTCATACTCAAAAAGCATGTAGATGCATTTTGTTTAAACGAGAAGTTTGTTTAAGTCAAACAATATCGTTTTACGGTAATCGGTAGTGCGTTTTATGATATCGGATTTTGGGCGGGAATACAACTCGGGTACAGTTTAATATCGACCGGGTACGTTTAAGTATATTGACTTTACCCGTGGTACATGTTAGTATACTTAAGAGTACCCGGCGTACATGTAAGTAGTACCCGAGCCGACAATGGCCGATCGAGCTAAATTAAGAGGGTTTCCCTGATGCTAGGACAGCGGAGGTTGACTTAATGAGTACTTTTAAGAATACAAATAATGAAAGCGACCTTGTATAAACCTCTGAAGCAGCTTGATGTCCATCTATAGTTGTTATGATTGTGCTTTGCTATGTTTACATTTGGCAACGCTCCACAAACGTGAATGAGTGTCTTAAAGTTTTGTTTAAACGTAAGCAATAACGAAAATGAGCGAGAGGTAAAACTTGTACCTGCCACGTTGCGCAACGTGGCAAAAATAGACGACGAGCAGGTGTTGCAATGTGCATTCACTACTACAGTGTTAGAGACAAATATGGCCATTTTTGCTTTAATCTGCAGGTCGAATGTAACTGTGCTTATATCGCGGGCGTGAATAGATAAAATGCAATACCGGTAACTGCTTTTATCTGTTGTTATAACTGCCTTGAACCCAACGATAAAACATGTGATATGTAAGCGTCTTAACTTATCACTGACATATCCACTGATTTAGAAGTTATCTAATGGTAGATATGTTTAAACCATATTCAAAATATTGCTAAAGTAATGAATCTTTATTGGAATTTTGTATTGGAAGATAGGGACATCCAAAAGTTTCTTTCGTAATTTATGACTTCATAAGTTTGTAAAAGACCAAGGGTATTTCAAAAGATAAACATTAAAGGGGCCTTTTCACGTTTTGGTAAATTGACAAAATAAAAAAAAATGTTTCAGATTCGCTGAATTGCATTTCCGTTATAGTGATGATATTTGTAAGGAAACAGTAATACTGAACATTTGCCATGCTTTAAAATATCCATTATATGCATCTTTTGACGATTTAAAAATGTGAAAATTATAAAGCGTTGCAACGCGAAACGATTGAATAATTTGGAGATTTCTGTTGTTGTCGTTATATTTTGGGATACTACGAGGATTGCTTATATTAAGTATAAAATACATCTGTCATTGTATGAGTACGGATGGCCGAGTGGTCTAAGCAATAGACTTTCATTCCAGGAGTCAGTGGTTCGAGCCCAGTTGAGGGTTACTATTTTTTCTTTAATTTTATTCTGGTTTTTTACTGGAGCTTTTTAGATCCAATGTTTATATTTATCAAAATAAATCATTGAATGACAAACTTCAATATATGCCAACATCTGTGAAAAGACCCTTACAACCCTACGACGTGCATTTTGGTGGTCTGGTTCTTTTTTGGTCTTTAACGCACATACTTCCAAGAACTGTGTTCAATCTTACAAATACCAAAATCAAGAAAATTAAGACTAAATATAAAATCTACCCTTTTGCATGAATTTGTTGTCATTATTGAAAATAGAAACTTTCGGAACGGGTCATAATACTGATAACATGCACACACACAAACACACACGCGCACCCGGGCACGCACGCACACACACACACACTTTTTTACCTATAAGATAATAATCAATTCAATTTATGTTCGTGTGTCTTGATAATGACCTGCACTACATGTGTCTAAAGATATAATACCACTTTGTAATAAATATCGTTTTGATGCCACCTCTATTTGTTTCAAAAGAAATGTCTGCGGGGTTCACTGGCTGTAAAGCTATGGCGGTATTTGGAGTCATCATGGCGAATTATTAGCATTACTTAAAGAAGCATTTACGTATCATCGTTTACTCAAAGATGTACAAAATGTATTGCTACTTTACTTGAACGTGCCAAGTAAAGGCAATGTCGTTCTCTTTGCCATATAACCGGCATACTAAAAATGACCAGATATATCCTACACAAACCGAAACAGACCGAGACTTTTAAATACACAGTTGTTGGGCGCGTGGTCAATTCACTACCCCCGTTCATACTTTTACCCGCAGTATCACTACTACTCCACGAGAGGAAATTTGAAAACCGATAATAATCATGAAACACTTTATAATAATCATTACCAACATTTACAATGGTGCACATGTTCTTCTTCTACTTCCTTCTCGATCGCCGCTACGATCGTCTGAAGACAAAGATAAAACGGGTGGTCGTTTGTTGAACCTCCACCTGTCCGCACAGCTTTTCATGGAGGCTGACAGGTTCCGGCCATAGAGTGTTCCGTAGTGGTTGATTGTCCCTGCATGCTTAGATTATCTGTTCAGCCGTTTGGTTTGGTTCCCAACAGAGGCAATTTCGAAACGGCATGATGTGGAATCTCTCGTGTATGTAGTGGTTTAGCGTATCATGGCATTTTAACAGGTGTGTTGTATATATTAAATATGAGCATGTATTATTTGGTGCCGTTAACTGCAGGTACCTGGCCGTCACCCAGTTTGAGCCTACGGACGCTCGGAAGGCGTTCCCGTGCTTCGACGAGCCGGCGATGAAGGCCACCTTCAAGGTCACGCTTATCCGGAAGGAGTACTTCACGTCTCTGTCCAACATGAATTTAAGACGTACTTTAATAAGGTATGCAATTTTTTGGTAAATCCTATAAAATAATATAGATCTAATATAATATAAATAAGGTTAATGAAAAATGTTAAAACTAATTTTTACATTTTGTATGTCTTCTAATCATAGCACAAATAGGTATGTTAAAACAGTTGCAGTTATCTGTGTTTTTTTTTTTAAAGTTTTTAATGATCGAGATTTTAAGTATAAAATTGTTATAGAGTCATTGCGTGATCATTTATTCGTGATATTATGATGTTTTTCAGTAAATATTCGTATTTCTAAATTTAATTTCTTTCAGAAACGACAGCTTTTATGAGGATACTTTCGAGACTTCGCTCAAGATGTCCACCTACCTAGTGGCATTCTACGTCGGCAAGCTCGACAAAAACGTGACCGCCACGAAACGCGGACTACTTTACGGCGCTTGGGCCCGCCCTCAATATATCGCCCAAACCCAACTGGCTTTGGACGTGGGCATGAAAACCATCGTTAACTACGAGGACTATTTTAAAATATCGTTTCCTCTCCCGAAGCAAGGTCAGTACGAACGAAATTTTGCTCTGAACCAGTCAAATCACTGCGCGTAGGTTTAGAAAATTATATTTTCAACTCTTAATCTTTTTCATGCAGTTACGTGTACATATCAATTTATGTGTTCCATGAAGTTATCTGATGAAAATGTGCTCTACATAATGGTTAGCTATTATTATTACACAAAATTGTGTTCCTTGTCTTGAACATACGGTTGTTCTCCGTATTCAAGTCAGACTTCATATTGGGTTTCAGCCGTCGTTGTTTACCATTAAGTCATTATATTTGGCATGATAGTTATTCCGGATTTCTGACTTGGCTGCATGGAAAACTGGGGCCTTACCGAGAGACCGTCATAATGTTACTGACCATCGCCGTGCGTAACTCAAGTCGTTGTCACCATTATAGTCATTTTAAAACCCTACTTAATATTGAGCGATATTTGATAATAGAAATGCCAGCCAAACACAAAATAGCCTATGCTAAATTTAGATGTTCAAACCATACACTACAAGTTGAAACTGGCAGACATCTGAATATTACTCTCCAGAATCGCGTGTGTAATGTTTGTTCACAAATTAATATTAATATGACATTTGTGGATTGTGAATATCATGTATTTTTCCATTGTACTAAATATACAAGTATTAGAAATCAGTTTCTGTTCAACTGGTATAACTCTGGTACTGACTTGAATAACTTCTATGACTTATTGTCAACGAATGATTTTGAAACTATTAGAAAATTAGCAGTGTTTATTTTCTATCTTATGAATTCTATAAAAGACTAGATACATGTATCAACATTTACTTCAGTACAATAATAGTGTGACACAATTTTGCAGTCTCTGTATATTACATGATATGCATGTAAAAAAAATACGCAGTGTATGTTTTCTATCTTATGAATTCTAGAAAAGACTAGACACATGTATTAACATGTACATCTG
The DNA here is from genome assembly GCF_020536995.1 of Dreissena polymorpha. Classification (NCBI taxonomy): domain Eukaryota; kingdom Metazoa; phylum Mollusca; class Bivalvia; order Myida; family Dreissenidae; genus Dreissena; species Dreissena polymorpha. Next base: position 48,268,187 of record NC_068355.1, on the reverse strand, counting down.
TACAATATTGCAATGACACAACGTGATCATTTCTGTATATTACATGGTATGTTTGTGGAAAATTTGCAATGTATGTTCTCTATCTTGTAAATTCTAGAAAATACTAGATATACATACATGTATTAACTTTTGCATCTGAACAATATTGCTGTGGCATAGCTTTGCAATTTCTTTATGTTACATGGTGTGTATGTAGAAAATCTGTGGTGTATTTTTCATGTCTTACGAGTTCTGGAAAAGATTAGAGAATTATTGTCTGTATAATATCACTATGACGTAACTTTGTAATTTCTATATATTACATGATATGTATGTAGAAAATCTGCAGTGTATGTTTTCGTTCCTATGAATTCTGGAAAAGGGACTAGATACATGTGCTAACATTTACATTTGAATAATACCACTAACACACAACTTCCTGTACATTTCATGATATGTATTTTGGGCCGGAGGCCTCTGTTTCTTTAATAAAAAGTTGACTTGACTTGACTTGACTTGTTAAAACCGGATGTACAATCAGACGCCAACCGGCAGATAGTCGCCATGGTCGTTACGTATGAGTTGGCGCACCAGCTTGGACAAAACTTGTTTTATTGTATCATAATTGTTTAACAAGTAAAAGTGAAATGTTGACCGACAAACCAACGCTAGTTTTTTATGATGTTAGTGGAAACAATTGGTAGACTTTGACGGACCTTTCTATAGTAAATTTATAATTTTAATAGCTGTACAATAACTTTCATGATTTGCTGATGATTTTAACCGTTCGGCCATGAACCAACATGGCGGTTTGAAACTAAAAGTAACTATAAAATATGCGCGTACAAACAACTTATACGTATATGTCAAGACATTTGATCAAAGAGCGTTAACAAATCACTTATAAACTAGTAAACAATGAACACGCGTAGCTCAGCAGATTATTAAGTCTTTATATCAAGAAATCTTTCAGTTTGTGATGCAAGCACCAAATTTGGCACATATACTCTTCAGTAACTATAGATTTGATAAAGCACGTTAGCCAATACAACATTTCAAAATGGCGTCCGTTTTCAAGATGGCCGCCGTCAGGATTGAAAAAAGAAAAAAAAAGAAAAGAATTCTCTGAAAGGTTTTACTGCTGTGAATATTACTTGATTTTGATTTCGTACACAACAATTTGACTAGTTTGAATTTAAATTCAGACATTGTTTAAGTTTAATATAGTACACACAAATCCAACATGGCTTCAAAAATGGCCGCCAAGATGGCCGCAAAAACCTATATATGATCATAGTTATGTAACTATCCACTCAAATTTGATGACTTTGGTGTCTATACCAAGGTTTCAGGGGGGCAAAGAACTCATTTATTTCGTCAGACAATGTGTAAGTTAATAATGTCACACAGAAATCCAACATGGTGTCCAAAAAGGCTGCCAAGATGGCCGCCAAAACATATTAATGATCATAACTATGTTACTTTCCACTCAATTTTAGATCTAGATTTTGGTGTCTATAGATAGGTTTCAGCGGGCAAAGAACACATAAACGTCATCAGACATTTTTTAAGTTTATTATATATCACACAAATCCAAAATGGCCACCAAGATGGCCGTCAAAACCTGTTTATGATCATAAAATATGACTATGTAACTGTCCACTCAAATTTGATTAATTGGGTGTCTATACCCAGGTTTCAGGGAGAAAAGAACACATAAATTTATATCATCAGACAAAATGTAAGCTAATTATGTTACACTCACATCCAACACGGCGATCAAAATGGCCATTAACACAATACGAAGGACCACATGTCCATAACTCGTCACTCAAAAGTTATGGTTGTTACGAAAAACGCCATAGTTTAGGAGACAAGGAACACTTTAATCGAGTTGAGGTTATCATTAAGCAGTTGAATAATCATAAACTCTAATTTATGACATTTGGAAGAGAGAATGAACTAGCACATGACTTCAAAATAGGATCAGGTTTTACTAACTTCTGTAGACTTCATTTTTTACCGTTGCTGAAAATCATTGAATATTAATTACAGCATGAGTTCTTCCAAAATGTTAATATTATACACGTTTTGTTCCTTTGACTATTTTTTTTACATCAAAGCAGAAGTAGATGGTCTTATTGCCCCTTTCGGAGTAAGGCAGGATCTAGATGAGCAAATCTATATCCTCGCACACCAACTGTGTGGTGCTACGACGGGAACGTTATACTGTTTCTTTAACAATTTCAACGCCTGTATCCACTGAAGACAGTACAACATAGCATCCCATTTAAGGCAGAGTTGTGCTGATCAGAACAATCATGCCGGACTTGTTTCTGTCACGAGACAAACATTCTTCCTTGTTTACATGAGCATTCTGTTTCTTTGCTGAAACTCACAATATATTTCACGTTTGTTTCATCCTCTCCGGATGCGTGTTGTCTCTGTTATAATGACCGTCTTCGTAGCCATCAAACCCCACTGTCGCTTGTCCGTAATGCATTTTCTACGAATCTACATAAGACTCGGCTATAGAGTTCTATAAGTCGCCGTTCTCCATGGTCAAGGATGCAGCAAAGTGCTACCATCATGCATCTGTTTCATGAATACAGTTCATCTCAGCCTCACGTGATGTGTCTATAGCATACTCTCAAATTGCCTGAGCGATCTGAGGCTTTTCTGCTGTACACAGTATGTTCTTGGTTTCAAAGAAGACAGCAGGATGGGAGCTCAGTTCAAAAGACAATACGACTGCAAGGGAAGGATCTCCAGATTTTGACACCACCAGGAAACGCTGAAACTGAAGAGCCGGATAAAAAGCACGGTCAGAAGCGATCTTAACAGCCAAGCTATTCGCAAGAGCTTTGGCTCTGTATTTACTCGTGAATTTATAAGCAAAGACCGACTTTTCTATGATATCTCTTATGATCGTTTTCCCAACCGCCTCAACTGCATGAACATTCACATCTGACCCAGCCACTATCTTATTAACCATGTTTATCAGAGTAGGGTTAGCTGTGTATGGAGAGCAGGTTGTAATATGTGTCTGCATTTTCTTTAGATCAAAAGAATCCCCTTTGATGCACGCCTCAGTTGAATCTTTGTGTTGTGGAATTGACGTATAGGTCAGATCTGTGAAATCCTGCATCCCACTGTTGTGCTCGGATGATGCAGATAGGGTCCAAGGGGTTTGCATTTCCTCGGCCATTTCACTGCCGCGAGTTAGACCACATGTGCTCTATAAACACATCATCAATGTGTGCAAAATGACAAGATCACGTCCTAGCCTAGCATAGCACTGATGGCTCCTACGAACAACGTGAAAACCAATACCGAACTTTCTATAAACGTCTGGGTGCGTTTTCTCTAGGTCGCTTATTTGCAGCAAATATGGATAGCAAATCGGGCACTGCCAGCTAATGCATCAGCCAACACCCTGTACGATATGCTTTAATCAACACCCTTGAATTGTTAATCATAAGCTGATAATTCAGCCATACTATGCTTGTCTTTGAGGTCTGGGCAAGTTCAGGTTTCTTCTTCTCTGTAGCCCTCTCGGGTTTGATATAAATCGCATAAAATATAATCTGCTAGCGTCATTTTTCCCCTAAGAAGGGAAGAGTACAAATCCTTTGCATGATATAGCAGTATATGAATGTCTGGATCTTCCTGGGTCATTTCGGCTGTAAGCTGGTTGTGAATGTACTTTTCAACAAGATGATGGTCCCGTGAAGCTCTCTGGACAGTTTATTGTGTCACAATGTGGACATTTTTTTTAACAGTTTCTCTATAGACTGCCTCAAGAAGGTTTTTGAGAGCGGTTTGCTAACCCCCCCCCCCCCAACACCGCAAGTTCATACGTTTATGAAACATCCCAAATTCTAATCAACGCTTTAAACTACTTTGTGGCGCATCAGTGATGATTTCGGCAGCCTTCCAGCACAAGGGTTGGTCAAACATTACAATGGTGTGAAGGTTGTGACAAGGTTGCAAACTAAGGCTTATGTTGACAGAATGCACGCTTTGTCCCCATTGTACATATTAATCATAGGCAAGAATTTGAATGACAATTGCACCCCAGGGTAATGTATTTTCTGGTGCAAGATACGCATCATTCCCTGCAAATTCAGTGTTGCCTGAAGCTGAAAAATATCGATCCTCTTGTCAAAATCCAAAATTCACGGCAGGTCCAAACTATGGCGTTTCACATAACAAGCACCACGTCAAAAAGTAATGGACTTGTGGTCCTTCATATTGTGTCGTTTCACGCCATGTGAGATTTCTGTGTAAAATAATACACTTAAACTATGTCTGACAATCGTAATGTGTTCTTTGCCCCTCGAAACCTTGGTATAGAAACCAAAATCATCAATTGTGAGTGGAAAGTTACAAAGTTATGATCATTAATAGATTTTGGTGGCCATCTTGGAGGCCATTTTGGACGCCATGTTGGATTTGTGTGTAATATAATAGACTTCAACTATGTCTGATGATCTTAATGTGTTCTTTTCCCCTTGAAACCTATGTATAGAAACCAAAATCATCAATTGTGAGTGGAAAGTTACAAAGTTATGATCATTAATAGATTTTGGCGGCCATCTTGGAGGCCATTTTGGATGCCATGTTGGATTTGAGTGTACTATTGTAAACTTAAACAATGTCTGATGATCTTTATGTGTTCTTTGCCCCTTGAAATCTAGGTACAGACACCAAATTCATCAAATTTGAGTGGACAGTTACATAGTTATGATCATTAATATGTTTTGGTGGCCATCCTGGTGCCCATTTTGGACGCCATGTTGGATTTGTGTGTAATATAATAAACTTAAACAATGTATGATGATCTTAATTAAGTTTTTTTTGCCCCTTGAAACCTATGTATAGCCACCAAAATAATCAAATTTGAGTGGATATTTACATAGTCATGATCATTTATAGGTTTTGGTGGCCATCTTGGCGACCAATCGACGCCATGTTGGATTTGTGTGTACTTTTGTAAACTTAAACAATGTCTGAATATCTATATGTGTTCTTCGCCCCTCGAAACTTAGGTATAGACAACAAATTCATCAAATTTGAGTGTATAGTTACATAGTTATGATCATCAATAGGAAATTGGCGGCCATCTTGGCAGCCATCTTGAAAAAAAAAACACTTTCCGGAGGTACGATTGTGGTAAACTTTTGATATGTTTTTAAGGATCTTTTACCCTACCAAGATCAGTTAAAATACCCTTTGTAGCAAGTTTTTGGTGGTGGAAGGTATTATTTTCATATAATGACCCTACTAGTACTTCTTGCTAAAAAGAGAGTATTGGCGGCCATCTTGAAAAAATGCTGCCATTTTGAATTTTCAAGTGGCTAACGTGCTTTTTGAAGAAAGGGGTATCTAAAGGTAATTTATGCCAAATTTCATGCTTGCATCACTAACTAAAGATTTTTTAAATAATCAGCGCAGCTAGCGTACTCGGATTTTTTTTTTTAAAAAGCACACCTTTTTAAAAGCTCAAAGCTATTTCTCTATTTTGCTTTGTTTTCATAGACATGATTGCGATCCCCGACTTCGCGGCGGGCGCTATGGAGAGCTGGGGCCTTATCACGTACCGCGAGACCGCCATGTTGTTCAACCCGGAAGTGTCGTCAGAGGCCAACCGACAGAGGGTGGTCACGCACGAACTCGCACACCAGGTTGAGGCCGTGAAACACCACATGAAAACAATAAATAATACAATCCTAAAAGCAGCATTCCATGTTTTGGTTGTTATTGTTATTGTTGTTCAGTCGAGAAGGATTTAAAAGAATTTTTGCCGAGCTTCATTTATAATTGAATTTATGGATAGGTGGTTATATTAAACTTGTATCAGAAATATGGTTTTAGTGATAATGTATTTCAAGACTACTCGTTAATGCTATCGAAACATAATAATGGCCATTTAAAAAAATGCTCGATTGTATACTCGTGGAATGCATATTTATTGCACTAATATATCTTTCTCACTGATAACTTCATATGGTATTATAACAACGGCAATATCACAATATTTAAGAGTGAACATTATTATATTGGTGTTTCAGTGGTTCGGTGACCTGGTAACCATGGCCTGGTGGGACGACCTGTGGCTCAACGAGGGGTTCGCCAGATTTGTGCAGTACCTGGGCACAGACAAACTGTTTCCGGACTGGCAGATGGTGAGCTCTATATGTAGCCTTCATATACATGCACTTTATTGTTCGATAGTCTTCAGACCATTAACTTCCTCTCTCTATAGGCGCAGTATGCTGTCCCAAGCCCGTCACATGTTTGCTCTTTGAGTCTTTAAGTCTTAGACACGGCACGTACTCGCTAGCTCTATCTCTTTTTTATTATTTAATAATCACCTACGAGGTGACGTTCGGAAAAAGAAACAGGTTAAATATCGTATACAAATGAGAGAGGTAGAGCTACAGTAAGCATTTCCAAGCAGGGTGGATGTCCGTATGAATGCCGTTGACTGCGGTTCATGTTCGATAAAGTCACTAGATAATTATCAGCTACATGTACCGTTATTATTGTTGCCATTCAACACTTAATTCAATGTTTGCAGTGGGACCAGTTTATTCTTCTAGAATTACACCGCGCTTTCGAACTCGACGCTCTTGTGACGTCACATCCGATATACGTACCAGTAAACGACCCCGTGGAAATAAACGAGATATTTGACACAATTTCATATAGCAAGGTAACTTTTTATTTGATTCGGGCTTCCTAATAACCGTATGGATATTCTTACCTAATTACATGGGGCTACGAATGCGTTAAAAAACATGACCAATAGGACCGAATTAGGCAAATAAGGAACCCTTGCCGAATATTAAAAACGGGAAATAGGCTGATAACAGGTAAATGTTTCTTTTGTGACAATACCCGAATTTCAGCAGATTAAAAAGTATTGAATTCAAACACATATGGTCAGTTTAAACCTATTTGTTTAGCTCGATTGCATCGAAACCCTAAGGCTTATTTTAAGCGCGTCCGTTTGCCAGAACTAGTAACTAATGAATATATAGGAGATAGAAAGACCGCTTCGACCGTTTTGATCGAATCCGTGACCATCCGGTCGCACAGGCCAAGCAAAGACGGCACTTTTCACCTAGACTGTTGTTGATGGATTTTTGCTAAGAAGAGACTTCATTTAAACTATAAATACATAATAGTGAAAAGTGTCGTCCCTAGTTAGACTGACAGGTGCGGACTGCACAGGATAATCTGGTTCGAGTCTTTACGCAAATGCATTTTACACGGTTTTCCTAGAGCAAAGATTTTATTGATAATGTGTGAGTGTTGCAGGGAGGTTCCATCATCCGCATGATGCGATTCATTCTGGGGCCGGAGACTTTCAAGAAAGGACTCACGGTACATCAACACTGCAGCCGACACCGAAACATTTTGAAATATATAGGCTTCACAATGTACGATCTCTCATCGCAACCATCATTGAAATACACAGGCTTCACATTATACGATCTCTCATCGCAACCATCATTGAAATACACAGGCTTCACATTATACGATCTCTCATCGCAACCATCATTGAAATACACAGGCTTCACATTATACGATCTCTCATCGAAACCATCATTGAAATACACAGGCTTCACAATGTACGATCTCTCATCGCAACCATCATTGAAATACACAGGCTTCACATTATACGATCTCTCAGCGCAAACATCATTGAAATACATAGGCTTCACATTATATGATCTCTCATCGCAAACATCATTGAATTACACAAGCTTAACATTATACGATCACTCACGATCCTGTTCAAGTCTAACACTATACATTCAACCGAATCATTATACGACCCTGATACTTCTGCCACTGCAACTAGAACTGCTACCATCAGCAACATAATAGACCCACTTGCTCCATACAACCCCTTTCATAAATACCGCTGTAACACTATAATTATAATATCCACTAGATCAATACAACATTGTCTTCATGCATGTCTATCACTTAACCACGACATACATGTATATAATTTTACATTTTCTTCTAGTCGTCCACAGTGTCAACATTTTAATAAATGTTTCCCCATTTTGCAGCGGTACTTGAATGATCACCGATATCGGAACGCACACAAAGAAGATCTTTGGACCGCTCTTAATCAGGTATTTTAACGATAAACAAGCCGCTGTTACAAGCAAATGCTCACGCGTTTACACTACGCCGCGAATGATTTTGAATTTGGATGGTAGCTATGTTAGTAATGCATCATCGCTCAAAGCTTTACAAACGTATTATTATTTTTCCGACTTTCCAATTATCAACATATATGTAACAATTTTAATAGTTGTCGGGAATGTTATCAGCATATAACACGGGGTGAAATCATCGCAATGCAATTTAAAAAAAATGATTCAAACGGTGAGTACGATTTTGTTGTTTACGTTTCCCGAAGACATACATACCTTTAAAAAAACAACAACGGGAAATGCTATTCGATACAAATATTAATATTGCTTACTATTCTGGCAAAATTCTTGGGCAGTACTCACCGTTTGCATCCATTTTTAGCTCGGCTGTTTTCGGAGAAAACCCGAGGTATTGTCATAGCCAGCTCGTCGTCCGCGTCGTGCTTAAACCTTAACATTTTGTCAAGGTTTTGAACATTGGCTCTAAAATCAAAGTGCTTCAACCTACAACTTTGAAACTTCACCGTGACCTCTAAAAATTATTCTGACAAGCTTTCATTTATTCAAAACTTCAACCGCAGCCGAGCGTGGCACCCGTCATGCGGTGCTCTTGTTTGAAAATGCCACCACAACGGAAGCTGCATTGCGACATTTTACGCACATAACACGAACGTAATGGTCGCAATGATTCACCCTGTGATATAAGTTAAAACACTCATTACTGCTTTTTTCCTCTTAGCAATCAGTCGTAAACGGCAAGCCGGTGGATGTGCGGGGTATCATGGATACATGGATAGAGCAGATGAACTACCCTGTCGTCATGGTTACCAAGATAGGCGGCAACATCCGCCTTCAGCAGAAGAGATTCCTGCAGAACAAGCGCGCGAACGAGACCGGAAAATACACGTCCCGCTATGGGCAAGTAATCGTTCAAAAAAGCTTATGGTGTGATCTTCTTTTATGTTCTTTAATGCAGCGAAGCATGGTGGATCTCTGCGCGTCTCAAACTAATCAATATGGTTGATTCGTACATTTTTTTGTTTGAAATGACATTTAAAAAGATGAAATATTCATTCTATGGACGATTGGTACAGTTTTAGTATTGGGTATTGTCGACGTTTTGTGAGCCAGACACAAGCGTCAGAATAAGGGGTCCCCCCAAATCCACGATGGTCGCCAATTACATCTTACTCAAACTAAAAATAGCATAAGTGATTAAAAGCAATGAAGCAGCCATTATCGTAGGTCATGATAGGAAATTATGGTTTTCGCTCTTAGTTTAAACATATCTATTTTAGCTCGATTGCATCTAAAGCATCAGGCTTATAGAAACGCTCTCGATTCCGTTTCTTTGGCCTATGACCAGTACTTGGTGTCTTTTGGGGAAAATCGAGAGAACGCTCCCCGATCGAACCCGTGACCTCCCGATCGCTAGGCGGACACCACGTCCATTACGCCACGGCTAACTTGCCATTTTCGCTTTTGATGGTACATGCGTTGCCCGTGTACTTCGCAGGTACCGCTAGGAGATCCCGTTTACGTACACAAGCAGCAGACAACCCACCTTTCAGGAGAACGTGACCGCAATAACATGGTTTCATGCCAACGAGACCATTATAGGTACGCCATTGATTTGGAATGTTCTGTTAATCATATTAATTGTGTTACATTTTAAATTTTATATTCGAATATTTCAAACTACTAGTATCTAAATATGACGACAGACTGCATAGGGAAATTAATAATAATTCACTCACACTGTTTTGTCATTATACATCTTAAACGGTATAAAATTGCACATTCTTGATAGTGAAACAGCAACATTGAAAACAAAGTAAAATATAAATTTTACAGAATAGTCTCCTAAGGAACATCGCCAGCAGTAAACTGCAAAGTTCATAATGTACCAATGGTTTAAGAACGTAAGTTTTTAATTGAAATATTTCAACACCAGAAATACCCCTTGCTGGTGGCGCTCTGTCGGACGAGGACTGGTTGCTAGGCAATGTCATTCAGCTGGGTTTCTACCGCGTCAACTACGACGAGGTTAACTGGCGGGCACTGGTCAGGCAACTCAAGACAAAACACACGGTGCAGTTTAATCAAGTGCAATCGAAACTTATTGAATATATTAGTTGTACATGTTAACGTCACAAAATGAGTTATTTAACCTTTTTTTATACGTTATATGCAATTAACCAATTCAAAACCTTAAGACTCGCGTCTAAATACGCATTCAAATTGCAGGAGCTTTTAAAAAAATTGACCAAATGATCAGCATATATTATGGTATTAATTTTAACATAGATGTACATGTGGATTTATGTGAAAGCAAACTAAACAAGAGCTCCGCGGTCGGAGACAAATGCCCCCCCCCCCCCTTCCCCTAAAAAAAGAGAAGAAAAAAAAACAAAAACAACAACAACAGGGCCTTGACACAGGATTTTTTGCAACAAAGCTGACCATAAGGGTTTATCTTATCACATTAGTGTGACTTAGTCACTTAAATAAGTTTTTAGTTGACACAGAATTATGCACGTCTGTTAAATCATCGTTTTAGTAAATGGGTTGAGAATAGTATCGTATTATAACTAGGGGTTATCTACTGTCCAAGGCCAATGCACATGTGAAGTATCAAGCCAATCGGTCATTCGTTGACGAGTTATTGATCGGAAACAATGTTCAGACTTATTGTCTAAGTGACCTTAATCTTTGACCTAGTGACCCCAATTTCAATAAAGGTCATCTACTGTCCAAGGCCAATGCACATGGGAAGTATCAAGTCAATCAGTCAATTAATTGACGAGTTATTGATCGGAAACGAATTTCACACTTATTGTGACTGTGACCTTGACCTTTGACCTAGTGACCCCAATTTCGATAGGGGCCATCTACTGTTCAATGCCAATGCCTGTGTGAAGTATCAAGCCAATCAGTCAATTCGTTGACAAGTAATTGATCGGAAACAAACTGGTGTACCGACAGACAGACATACCGACCGATTTCTAGCAAAACAATATAACCCCTCTTCTTCAGACATAATAAGGAAAACTTTGAAATTTTTTATTATAAGTTTGTATGAATTAATTAAATTTTTATTCGCAACGCTTGTTGATTTTACTGTATCTACTTTCAGGTCATTTCGAACATCAATCGCGCACAAATTATCAACGACGCATGGAGTTTATCTAAGTATGACTACGGTTATATTAGTTAACAAAATGTTTTTTTAACAGTGTCTGTAATAGCAAACTACAGACTACAGTCCGACACTGCATGCTTTAATATGAATCATGACAGATTTTGAAAAAAAATAACAATTACTCTCAAAATAAAACTATTAGAAGATAACTGCTCAAAAGTATGCCAACATTTTCTTTGCGAAGGGCGTTCGAGTTATCCACGGCTATAGCACTGAGCACATTGGAGTACCTGGAGCAGGAAGTCGATTACGTCCCTTGGCTGGCGGCCCGGACACAGCTTGACTACCTGAACAACATGCTCCGAAGAACGGACATGTACGGGTCATTTAAGGTAGACATACACAACAGTTGGTTTGGTTCGATCAACGCATGATCGCTTTGTGTTTTAATTGGGGAAAAAACACAATGATTAAGATAATATATATATATTATATAGAATATCACTTGAATTATATCACTAATTGCAAGTCTCCTCCATGCAGAGATTTTACTAATTCCGAGCAAAGGACAGGTTACCACCACTGCGAAGAGTTTGATTGAGAATACTAATTGGAGTCAGTAACACGATAGAAATGTCATATTATCGACCATGATCCGCGTCATGCGAAAATGGGTCTAATGTCATATTCGGCAAGCGTTACCTTAAACCAGCCTACGCATTCGCACAGTCTGGTCCGGAGCTTGCCTCTGTGCTATTAATCCATTTTGGCACGATGTGGATCAATATATTGTTTCAAAATGGTATAACCTACCCGAAACTCGTGGACGAATTTTCAGTCGTTTATGCGGTCTACGCTTGCCGAGCCTTTCCGCTATTATGGGATCGACGACAGCAACGCCACGCACGTGGAATCGTAAGTAATATATTCAAATGATGTTTCATTTCTAGCAAACCCTACACTGTGTGCGACTGACATTTGAAATGTAGTTAAATGTTAACAATTAACAACGACTCAAGTCTACGAAACTTCAAAAGAGAAGATATACGCAGTGCTCAAACGAATAAAAACAAACAACAACCAGAGCGTATGCGTTCCATGACGTAGTAGTATTGACTTAAACAGGAAGTGAGCAATGAACGTTCTTACCTATTGGACCTATTGTCGACTGGGCTGTATTTTTCCATGCATTTTTAGCTTTTGTATGTGATGTTTTCAAATAAAGGTTGTTTAGTTTTGCATTACCAATGCATGCATGTCCTTTTTTAAAGCACTATCATTCCTGTTAAAGTATCTGTAGTTACATGATACTACATATTAATAAACAGAAGTTCGGTAACCACGATATATTATTCTTCAGACTTACTCGGAATCTGGTTGCGGATCTCGCGTGCTCCTACGGTCTCCAGGAGTGTGTCTCGGAAGCCTCGAGATTGTACGAGATGTGGATGGGAGATCCAGGAAACAATCCGTGAGCAGAAACAAAACGACTGCTCAGAGACATAGAACTTTATAGACGAATGAGTGAATTTTTAATTCGCGGAATCATTGATATTTCTATTGCTGAGCATTTTCATGATTATGTGTCAACAAGTTAAGCAGATTGTTCGTTTTTTTTAACAAACCAACCTTGTGATGGTAGTAATTGAGTATTAAACAATATTCGCGTTATTTTAAGAGTACTTCACACGTGTCTACAGAGTATCCACGTGAGTAGCTTCTATGCTATATTAAATCCACAGTTAAACGGTTGTTCGAACCGAAGTTCATAGATTGACAACGTCACACACTTCACTATGTTCTTCTATTGTCACATTGATTGGCCTGTCCACAACTTAAACAAACTTCCTGTGTTCATTTCCGACCAGGATCGACCCTGATCTACGCTCGGCGGTCTACTGCACTGCCATAGCGGCGGGTGGGGAGAGGGAGTGGCAGTTCGCGCTCGACATGTACATGGCGGCAGAGGTCGCAACCGAGAAGGTCACCTTGACTTTCGCCCTCGCCTGCACGCGCGAAACGTGGCTCCTCAGAAGGCGAGTTGATAATTTCATAACAATCACAGCGTCACGACTCACGAATATCATCGGGATGGCATCACGTTCTGTTTGTTGTAACTATTACATTCATAAATAAGGTTTATATTGGTTGGAAATTATTTTATTTCCACTTCTGAATATTTTTTTAAATATACTAGTACATGTATATTGATTGAACTTAGTACATGTGAACATTGTCTTCGTCCTGTTTTTTACTACATCTTTAAACTATCGCATACACATGTTTGTCTGAGTCAGTCCTTTAAAATACGTGTATTTATTTCTGATGGATTTACTCTAAACAAGTTTTATATAGTGATGTCTGCTATTTGATATTTCTTGTATAAACATTGGGCATGTATCAATTAAATTTAAAATTTAAAAACCTCCTGTTGATTATAGTGGGTATGGGTCTGAGGATATGTTTTTGGCTAAACGTGTCTCTCTTATTCTTGTTGCACACCGCCAGGTATTTAGAGCTGAGTATAACGTCGGAAGTAGTCCGCAAGCAGGACGCCGCAAGCGTTTTAGTGTACATCGGCGGAAGTGACTTAGGACAGATGCTCGCATGGGATTTCGTCAGGGACAGATGGGACTACCTTTATAACACGTAAACAACAAACAACGTTTTTTGTGTTAAATTGCGTTTGAAATAAATATTCGCATTTTGTACAAGAGCTACATATTTACTAAGAAATTCCATATCTTGTCTAAGATTGTAAAAACAATTATCAAATAGATTAATGTAAAACGTTTTAGTGCGTAATGTCGTCAATTTTTGTATATGACGTCATAGGTACGGCAAGGGCGTGTTTTCCTTCACCAATCTGATCAGCGGCCTCACACAGTCGTTCAACAAGGAAACACAGCTCAAACAGGTACTTCCGGTTTTGTATATAATATCCGCTCTTCTGTAAAGTCTTCGTTATTTTTATTCAAAGCAATTTTGTACACTTTGCAATTTCAAACTTTATTGTTTATAAATACAAAAAATGGATTTATTAAAATGTTTACGTAAATATTTGAGATTTATGTGTGTTATGTCTATATAAATTTCGTTATTAAAATCAAACATTGGTAAAACCTACTTATATTTTGATGTTATGAACTCCAGATACAAAACTTGCAGAAGGTCGTAAAAGCCAAAACTCCATGCATAAGATTATTTAATGTAATTGCTCATTGTTCCTATAGTATATTTTAAAGTGTATTTTACATTTGCATTTAAAGTTACACCAGTTCCTGGAAGAGCATCCTGATATGGGGACGGGAAATAGGGCATTCCGTATGGCCATCGAGACCACGGAAAGCAATATCCGGTGGATGGCAGACAATCAGAAGACCGTGTCTGATTGGTTGAAAAAAGTTGGTGTGACGTCAGCTTCACGTGTCAAAGATGTCCGACTTCCGACTCACCCGGTTCCCGACGTGTACGACATTGTTCTTCAGCCCAACATGTATGACGGGGAACCAGACGATTTAAATTTTGAAGGTTATGTGAAGATTCACATGACTGCAAAAGAGGCGGGAAAGAATGTAACTCTACATGCGAATAAGCTGACCATCCTTGAGAGCAGTATTCGATTCGGAAGTGATGACGGGGGCAACACTGGTCCTTCTTACAGTAGGACTATTTCTTTTTATGATGTTATGATTATAACTGTTATTTAAAATGTTTATAATAGCGATAACAACTTAATTTTTGTAATCAGAAATACATTTTTCTGGGTGAGCAAGCAATTCACCGCATAACGAAAATATAATACGAGTATTGAATTTGGTTCGAAGTCTTCTTATTACTAATGTTTTTTCCGTATGTAAATTTATGTCGAAACCCGTTGCATTATTTCACATTTTACATTAAATTATAATATATTATTTAATTATCGTTCTTATTTTTGTTCGGAAGCGTTTTGATAATACAATTTATTTGCACTTGTTCTTCGCTAAATGCACGTGCTGAAAGTGTCGTCTCAGATTAGCCCGTGGGAATATCACAGGCTAATCTGTAACAACCCTTTACGCACATACATTTAGCCGAGTTTTTCACAAAACGAGGCTCATTTTAATACTGACAGCGGGCGTGCACGTGCCGGACAAGGCCCGTCAGTTCGAAGTATTCTTCCTGGACAGCGCCCTAGTGCCCGGCCGCGCCTACTTTATCGAACTGAACTTCACGGGGCCTCTGACCGGGGACCTGGCCGGTCTCTACCTCAGTCAGTACGAGCGCGGAAACCAAACTGTGTACGTATTGAGTCGTCGATGTGTAGCAAGTATGCCAATTGTTGTACTGAATACCTCATTTGGTGATCTTATAAATCCAGTAGGCCTTTTAG
Organism: Dreissena polymorpha; assembly: GCF_020536995.1. NCBI lineage: Eukaryota > Metazoa > Mollusca > Bivalvia > Myida > Dreissenidae > Dreissena > Dreissena polymorpha. Next base: position 48,252,511 of record NC_068355.1, on the reverse strand, counting down.
CCAACTTCTCAAGCCATTGTTGATTATAAGGTGCCCGTCTAGTTTGTGTTTTAGCTGTGTTATTTATAATTAAGTGTGGTGGCATGATGCCACTCGTGCTATTTGAAAATCAGAATATTTCGTTCAAAAGTTTTGAACATACCTGATGTTTAATGTTGCACGTTGGTAGCTATATCACCACTAGGTTTCATGTGTCTTGTTACACGTTGGTAGCTATATCACCACTAGGTTTCATGTGTCTTGTTGCACGTTGGTAGCTATATCACCACTAGGTTTCATGTGTTATGTTGCACGTTGGTAGCTATATCGCCACAAGGTCTCATGAGTTATGTTGCACGTTGGTACATGTAGCTATATCGCCTCCAGGCCTCATGTGTTATGTTACACGTTGGTAGATATATCGTCTCTCGGTCTCATTTGTTATGTTACATGTCGGTAGCTATATCGGTACTTTATCTCAGGTGTTATGTTACACGTCGGTAGCTATATCGTCACTTTGTTTCAGGTGTTATGTTACACGATGGTAGCTATATCGTCACTTTATCTCAGGTGTCATGTTACACGTCGGTAGCTATATCGTCACTTTATCTCATGTGTAATGTAAGACGTGGGTAGCTATATCGTCACTAGGTATCACGTGTTATGTTACACGTGGGTAGCTTTATCGTAACTAGGTATCACGTCCTATGTTGCACGTGGGTAGCTATATCGTCACTAGGTATGACGTGTTATGTTACACGTGGGTAGCTATATCGTCACTAGGTATCACGTGTTATGTTGCACGTGGGTAGCTATATCGTCACTAGGTATCACGTGTTATGTTGCACGTCGGTAGCTAAATCGTCACTAGGTATCACGTGTTATGTTACACGTGGGTAGCTATATCGTCACTAGGTATCACGTGTTATGTTACACGTGGGTAGCTATATCGTCTCTAGGTGTCACGTGGTATGTTACACGTCGTTAGCTATATCGTCACTTGGTATCACGTGTTATGTTACAACTCGGTAGCTATATCGTCTCTAGGTCTCATGTGTTATGTCACACATCGGTAGCTATATCGCCTCTAGTTCTCATGTGTTATGTTACACGTCGGTAGTTATATCGCTTCTAGGTCTCATGTGTTATGTTATACGTCGGCAGTTATATCGCCTCTAGGTCTCATGTGTTATGTTACACGTCGGCAATTATATCGCCTCTAGGTCTCATGTTTTATGTTACACGTCGATAGCTATTTCGTCACTTTGTCTCATGTGTAATGTTACACGTTGGTAGCTATATCGCCTCTAGGTCTCATGTGTTATGTTGCACGTCGGTAGCTGTATTGCCACTATGTCTCATGTGTTATGTTACACCTCGGTAGCTATATCGTCTCTAGGTCTCATGTGTTAGGTTACACGTCGGTAGCTATATCGTAACTTTGTCTCAGGTGTTATGTTACACGTCGATAGCCATATCGCCACTAGGTCGCATGTGTTATGTTACACGTCGGTAGCTATATCGCCACTAGGTGTCATGTGTTATGTTACACATGAGTAGCTATATCCACAATAGGTGTTATGTGCTATGTTGCACGTTTGAAGCTATATCGCCACTATGTCTCATGTGTTATGTTACACGTCGGTAGCTATTTCGTCACTTTGTTTCACGTGTTATGTTACATGTTGGTAGGCATATCATCACGTTGTCTCACGTGTTATGTTACACGTCGGTAGCTATAGCGTCACTTTGTTTCATGTGTTATGTTACATGTTGGTAGCTATATCGTCACGTTGTCTCACGTGTTATGTTAAACGTCGGTAGCTATATCGTCACGTTGTCTCACGTATTATGTTACACGTCTGTAGCTATATCATCACTTTATCTAACGTGTTATGTTACACGTCGGTAGCTATATCATCACAAGGTATGACGTGTTATGTTACATGTTGGCAGGTATATCGCCACAAGCCAGATGGAGGCCACTGACGCCCGGAAGGCGTTTCCATGCTTCGACGAGCCCGCAATTAAGGCTGCCTTCAACGTGAAGCTCGTGCGTAAATCGCACATGAAGTCAATCTCTAACATGCCAATTATCTCAAACTACACGCTGTAAGTAGTCAATCTCTAACTGCCAATGATCTCAAACTACACGCTGTAAGAAGCCAATCTCTAACATGTCAATTATCTCAAACTACACGCTGTAAGTAGTCAATCTCTAACATGCCAATTATCTCAAACTACACGCTGTAAGTAGTAAACTGCACATGAAGTCAATTTCTAACATGCCAATTATCTCAAACTAAACGCTGTAAGTAGTAACATTTAATGTCTTTAGAGCACCGGTAATCTCTGTAACGAACTGTAGTTAATACATGTCTTCAATATTACATTGTATCTTTTAACTACAACCAAATCAATCGAGTGATCGTAAAAGCGTAAAATTTATCCTGTTTGTATTTAAGCTCGCTATTTGTGTAAAACTATGTATTTTAATAAGACGTCAAACAAAATGTAGTGGACACAAAACACAGAGCTGAGCTGGGTATTCAACGTTATTTTTTGCAGTTTAAAACATAAATATAAGTATAGTCGTATCGCATGATAAACTGTATCAGTATTTGTTCATTTAAAGGACCTTTTTCTAACAAAAAAACATTTACTAGTAGTCGGAAATTGCCATCCCTGATTAGCCTGTGCGGACTGCATATACAAATCTGGGATGATTATTTATGCACATGCATTAAGCCCAGTGTTTCAAGAACGTGGCCTATATAACTTCTTGCTATTTCAGCAACAATGGCATGGTGGTAGACGTATTCAATAACTCGGCAAAGATGTCAACCTACCTGCTGGCTCTAATCGTCTGCGACTTTGACTACATCGAAAATAAAACGAAGAGCGGAATAACAGTATGTACTTTATACATGTACATTTATTCTGCATCATGAATACAGTAGGTACACTTTGCTGTGAGTCTTCACGTATGCATCTAAATATATCAGGCTTCTGTCAGTTTGTAACAAATGCACGTACATGTATTTATATGTTTTAGTATAATTTATAAAATCACTAGTTGATTTCGTTTATATGCAATTTGTGTTTTAATCTTATTGAAACATGCAAAAAACATCGTGACACTCATAATCATTTACTTATTCGAAAACATTTAAACTGTATAAGTGTATTGTCATTCTCGGTATGTTCACTGTCAATATTTCGGTATAATTTAAAACAACATATTTGATACGTATAGTTTGTACGTTGTTTCAAAAGCATAATTTTGCAGAATAATTTATAAATATTATTATATAATATTATAGTACCATGTTATCCCGTGTTTCTTGTTAAGTACCGGTCATGGGCCCGGCCCGAGTACATAAATCAGGCGAAAGTAGCGCTTGAAGCCGGGGTCAAAATCATCACTTACTATGAGGATTACTTCGGAGCCCAGTTCCCGCTGCCTAAACAAGGTATTCCAGTAGCCCTTGTTGACCTCTGGCAGCTTGTGGACCTCTGGCAGCTTGTGGACCTCTGGCAGCTTGTGGACCTCTGGCAGCTTGTGGACCTCTGGCAGCTTGTGGACCTCTGGCAGCTTGTGGACCTCTGGCAGCTTGTGGACCTCTGGCAGCTTGTGGACCTCTGGCAGCTTGTGGACCTCTGGCAGCTTGTGGACCTCTGGCAGCTTGTGGACCTCTGGCAGCTTGTGGACCTCTGGCTGGTCTTAATTGAAACGCGTACACAAAACTGTTCAAAAATAACGTTTTATGTTGTTTTATCTTGTTAATCTGCAAGAGAATTGCAGTCAGTATTTTGAAGAAAAACGTGTTTTTAAGAACGCATCGGAAATGCAATCGAGACTATAAACGCTCAGTTAAATTTGACTTCACAACCTTAACAATTTTGACGGTTTTTAAATACATAATACATGTGTAATAGATAATAAAACATTTATATTGTTTAATGTACCATTATTAAGTTAATAATGTATGTTCTCTTATAGACATGATCGCGATCCCTGACTTCGCGGCGGGCGCCATGGAGAACTGGGGCCTCATCACGTACCGCGAGACCGCCATGTTGTATGAGCCCGGTGTCTCCTCGGAAGCGAATCTGCAGAGGGTCAATGTCGTGATCGCGCACGAGCTGGCTCACTAGGTAGGTCACGTGAGGGGGAAGTGGCGCCATGGTGTATGAAAACGACATATCGTCATTGCTCTGAGCCGCGTTTTGAGAAATCTTGGCGTCATGCAAAGGACAGATGCATGTGCGTTAAGTGTCGTCCCAGATTAGCCTGAGCAATCCAGACGGGCAAACCAGGTGCGACACTTTCCGCTTTTACGGAATGTTTCGTTCAAAGAAAGTATTTTTATAATAAAATCCAGTTAAGGCAGAAAGTGTCGTCCTTGATAAGCTTGTGTGGACAGCTTAGGCTAATATGGGAGCCTAGTATAAATTACTGATACAAACACCTTCTTAGATAACTGCTATTATGCTTTATTCATTCACAACTATGTTTATCCATATATCACCCCGCGACCTCTCACTTCCGGTATGCCCGCTTAGTGGTTCGGTGACCTAGTAACCATGGACTGGTGGGACGACCTGTGGCTCAACGAAGGGTTCGCCAGCTTCGTGGAATACATGGGGACTGATCTGCTACACCCCGACTGGAAAATGGTAACTGTCGTCTGCTCAGAGCGCTACGTTTTACAGTTACCAATTATGGTTTTGCATTGTTAAGAAAATATGTTAATAAATTTCCTACTTGTAAAGATTTAATTGTATACATGTACTCAAACCCGGTATTCTTCCGGGTCGGCACAAACAAACTTGCGCGAACTACTTGTTAAATCTGCAAATAAGCATCCCTCGCTGCCAATATCAAATGCATCTTGCTAACTAAATGTCTTAAAACTCAGACTCTAACAATATTTGATTTTTTAGAGTTAAATTGATTTTGTTTAAAGAAAAATCGAACAGTGCTTGAAATTACCTATACAATTTATTTTTTGTGTCATAAATTCCAACTATTTTAAACATAAAACATAAATTTAATTGAATGTAGCTTTTGGCGGTATATCAGACCTTTGTATATTCAAGTTTGATTAAAATTCTGTGCTATCTTACCTATTTACCGCGGAAATAACCGACGTAATAATAAATAAGAATGACGGACAGTGCTGTTGATTTTGTTGTGCCTACAGTTAAACTGTATGGATTTTCGTTATAAAAACGTAATAAAAATGAAGTAAAGTCAAATTTGACTGTAGATTCGATCATTTCTCTAATGTATAAATAAGGTGTTTACACGCTAATGATTATTCCTTTAGTACCGCGAGAATACCCGGTTGTAGGCAAATACTTGTACATTAAACGAATGCTTACACTTGCTACTCAAAAAGATTTAAAGCAACATAATTTTATAGATTAACTTAATTTGTTTACTGCCAAGGAAAACGTTATATTTCCTTCGAAAAAGAACTTTAATAACAAAGTCGCATACACTGTAGGCTCGAACAAACGGACATGCGATTGTTAACATTACCACTTATTATTTTCAAGGTTAATGATGGTCTTTAATTTTTAAAATCAATTTACTATTTTATTTGTGTGCTGTTTCTTGGCAGTTTGAGCAGTTTGTGTTAGACATCTACGAGGTATTTGATATCGACGCTCTTGTGACGTCACATCCGATCTATGTTCCGGTTTTCAACCCAGATGAAATCAACGAGATCTTTGATACCATCTCTTACTCCAAGGTAACCCACACGTTTAGTGCTACGTTACAGCTGAAAGTATTGATACAAATATACGTGCTTGGACTACAAAATCTCGTATTCGTTTGAAGTCTGGTCATAATATATCTTTTTTAACAATATAAATGTTTCGCTATCATATCATATAAACTAATTATTGAGTATAAAGAATGTGGGGGTTTTCCGCCAAGAATATGTACGCATGATTTTACGTATTTTTATTTCAATCTGCTAATATTCTCTTTTCTTCAATGTCACTTCGCAGGGCGGCTCAGTTATCAGAATGATGTGATTCTTCTTAGGTGAAGACACGTTCAAGAGAGGAATTCAGGTTGCTAAATTATTCTATATTTAACTTCAGTTTTAGAGCCGGGTTAAACGACTTTTCAAACAGTATAATGCCGTCGTTTAGTGATGCGGTCCCGTGATTTTAAGCATGTTCATAAAGCATAAATAAAGTATGTAAACCAGTTTTAATTACATTACTCGTAATTGTTTAGGTAATTTTAATCTCGATTTTCGTTTTATTTTTAGACTTCAACAGTCTGCAGATGTTTTCATGAAGTTTGTTACCTTAAGTTTGTAATATGACTCCGGTTCCTTGAGTTATTCAACTTATTATTGTATAAAGCGTAACGGTTATTGAAATGTATGCTTTCCATTATAGTTATAACACCTATAGATATGTGTTTATATGAAATACGTTCTCCGTGATGCGATACTTTTACATGGGTCTATTTCAGAACTACATTCAGGGACGAAAGTACCAGAATGCGAAACACGACGATTTGTGGGCGGCATTGGGCAACGTATGCTTTCAATATTTAACAATATTTACTTGGTAAAATGTTATAAATTATGGGAACGTAATCATTTCATAGAAGTAACATGTTAGAGTAAATCATTGAACTGTTTACTTGATACGCTGCATAATACATTACGAAGTTGTTTTTTTTACGAAATGTTAAATATTCAGCTAGTTCGATATATGTGATTTCGATCAGCTAACCCTATACATGTTGATGTTTTGACAGCAATCTCGAGTGGACAAAAAAAAACTCCCGGCGCCTGTCAAAGAAATACTGGACACATGGATTTTGCAAATGAACTACCCCGTCGTCAAAGTTACCAAAGATCAAATTAACAATAAAACCAAAATCACCCAAAGAAGATTTTTGAAGAATCGTGAAGCGAAAGACCCAATGACATATACCTCGCCATTCGAGTGAGTACCGCTCATCAAGCATGGATCTCATAGTGTTTCTCTCGCCTCTGAAAGAATCATTTTGCTGCAGTTTGAATATTGATTCACTTGTTAAGTTAGTTTAAGCTTTTTATGTTTTAGGATACGAGTAACATAAACAGTGGTGGAAATCTCAGTTAAAAACTCTTCAGAGACCGGCTAACACACGGATGAAAATGCATGATCGAGTATTTGAGTCGCGTTCTGAGAAAACCGGGCATAATGCACAGGCTAATATGGGGCGACACTTTACGCACATGCATTTTGCCCAGTTTTTTCAGAACACGACTCATATTATCATCAAATTAAAGTGCCGGTATCTATAATTTACGTTTATGTTATGTCGCCTAGTAAGTATAAATAGTACTGTATTCTTACTTTGTTGTAGTTTTTTTATTTCCATGTTCCACGTCAATACGTCTTTACACCAGTAAAGCTTGTTTTTGGCGAATATTTCAGCTACAAGTGGCATATCCCATTCACCTTCATGACTAAAACGTCTATCAAGTCGAACATTACCGACGCCGACGTAGTGTGGTTAACAGAGGAAGAGAAAGGTGCAACCTTACATTGCTCTAATTGCAGTTGTTTCTTAAATATCGATGACTTAACTGATATATTACTCACATCGCGTAAAGATGTTTGCGTTATATGCTCAAAAATAACAACTGTACCACAGTATAAGTTTATTACACTCGTACGATATTTCCTTTATTTGAAGTTCTACTGAACATTTTTTTTCGCATGCGAGTTTTTTTAAGCAATTAACTTCGATAAGTTTTAAATGTGTTTCAAGACTTACCATAACTTAATCCAGGATAATATTTACTATGATCGTCCAAAATTAATTTTTGAACCAGTGATAAACTCCAGCTATCCGACTGGGAATAATTGGATATTGGGTAATGTCCAGCAATATGGCGTCTACCGTGTGAACTATGAATGCGAGAACTGGGACGCCCTCATCAAACAGCTGAACACAGATCATAAGGTATTTATGCCGTCAGTGGTATATAACGGTCAATCGGGAATCCTCGGACAATTCCGCCATAACGGAGACGGTGTGGTGTAGCCCACTGTCCGATGCGTTCAGATTGATTTAACGGTATGCCAGCATTTTTGAGAAAAAAGTATTTACGTGAAGTTGAATTCGAATTCCGGGTTTATCTCAATATCTTGCCTCACCGGTTTATCTTAATATCTTGCCTCACCGGTTTATCTAAATATCTTGCCTCGCCGGTTTATCTCAATACCTTGCCTCAATGGTTACCATTACCAAAACAAAGTAAATCATTGCAGAATAATATATTTTGTGTTGAGGAGTATTTTCTTTTAAAATTGTTAATAGCTATTATGGTATACAACTAGCCTCCGAGCTTAAAGGGACCTGTTCACAGTTTTTACCATGTATTGAAGTTTGTCAATACAAGCTTAAAATTGATAAATGTAAATATTGAACCTAATTAACTAAATAGCTCCAGTAAAAAAAGAATACAATTACAGAAATAAAAAAAGAAATCCTCAACTGGGCTCGAACCACTGACCCTTGGAGTAAACGTCTAGCACTTAAAACACTCGGCCATCTGTGCTCACATATCGAATGTTGTATTGCATGCTTTACATAAGTAATCCACGTAATGTCTCAAAAATAAAATAACGATAACAACAGAACTCAAAATTATTAAATCGTTTCGCGTTTGTAACGCTTTATAATGTTCATGTTTTTAAATCGTCAAAAGATGCTTATAATGGATAATTTATGGCATAGTAAATGTTCAGTTTTACTGTTTCCTCGCAAATATCACAACTACAGCGAACATTTGCAACTAGTAATTTATTTTTTAAATCAATTTTGTCTTTTTACCAAAACGTGAAAAGGTGCCTTTAAGAACCATTCATAAATTATTTAACCAGAATTAACGAAGAACAGTCATCTTTTTGACACAACATTTTCTGATTGTTGATATCGAGTCAGTTTCATGTTTACAAAAAAATGATAGAGTCGTTGCGTTCATTGTAACGCTTCCTGTGTTAAGGTGCACTGTGTTTTTTGTTCGTCATGTAACGTTGCTATTAGTTACGCGATGCACTATTCATGTAAATCAAATGGGCCTTATACCGTTTTCGGCTTTCTGATCAGGATCTTCTCTGTCCGCTTTAAAGTCACGGAACGTTTCGTTGTCTCATTAGGGCTCATTGGGTCATTGTCGACCTGAAATGGCTTGAAGTCAACCGGGGATGACTAGAAGCCGATTCATGTCACCCTGGGATGACTTCAATCCGATTCTAGTCACCCGGTCGGCTTGAAGTCACCCCAGGGTGACAAAAATCGGCTTGAAGTCACCCTAGGGTGACAAGAATCGGCTTCTAGTCACCCCCGGGTAACTTCAAGCCATTTCAGGTCGACAATGACCCAATGAGCCTCATAAGGGGAAAGTGAAGCTCATGACATAAAACCCATTTTCGCATGACGCGACTATTGTGAGAGGTTTGTTCCAGGTCTTCAGTGCCATTAACAGAGGTCAGCTCATCAATGATGCTTTCGGACTGGCGGCGTTACAAGGCATGAAGATTCGCATTTTCACAGAGTCATAGACCGAATAAAAAAATTAAGTGTTGATTAAAAACATTCGTCATACATATTTGAAACTGTCACAAACAAAGAACCCGAGTATTTTATATGATCATGCATCACTTATTGTTACGTATTTATCGGTCCGAATAGTCGAGCCTTTGTGTAAGCAACGGGGTCCATTGGGTAATTTCGTACAGTCGACTAATTTAAGACAATGTTTATGTAGCTCAACTAAACAACGTGTGTTCAAAATACCTGTAAAAGAGTGTAACTTACTTTATAGCGTCAATTATAGTTGAACAGCGTGTCTAAAGAAAGCATGTGACGCAATTCATTGTTTTGTTTAAATTGTGCATTATGGGAGCAAACTTATGAATTTGTCCGTCTTCTACCTGATTCTTTCCATTTAATAAATTTCCGAAATTTCCCTATATAATTACCAACACAAAACCAGTATTATCTGATATTTCCCAACGCTTTCCGAATGTACACGTTTTGGTTGACTTAATTGTATTACTTACTTCCCTATAGTGAGCTTTTTATTATGATATACACGAAACAATATGAGAATGACATTGATTTGCCGATTCCGTTATCATTAAACAGGTATGTAGGCCATAGAGTTACATAGTCATTTGTAGCTTTTGACAAGGTGAGTCCCTGCAAACACCGTCCGAAATTACCCGGATTGACCTTGAGGACGTCAGTTTGACATGTGTTAAATGGTCGGATTATAATCTTTTAGGTTTGGTTTTTAAAATGTCCTGTCGTCCATTTTCATTTTTTATACTTGAGCTCGTACTATTAATAATAATACAATTAATTTATGTAAGTAAATAATGTGCAACAAAATTCAAATGTGTTCGAAATATTTACAATTTGGTATCAATATAGTAGATATGTGATGGTTTAGGTTGATAATCGTTTTGAATTCATGATGAAAATGATAGAAAATATAGTTTTTCTATTAACACTAGTGAAAACAATTGTTGATCTAACGAAAACCATGAACTGTTTTTTTTTAATGTTTGTTCCCACCGTTTGTTTACATTGCAAAGGAGTTCAGTTGGTAAATTTACCTGGAATATAAGCGTCATGACGTAAAAAACGACATCATTTTAAAGTAAAACAGTGAACAATAGCGATAATATTCACTGTTAGTTTAAATTGTATGAAACAGCGCAATATCGTTTTATAAATAATGTTGCCATATTTTCTACAGATAAGCATTAAATAAATGACATTCGCAACCTGGACTATATGTAAATGACGTCGCGTCAGTTGTTGGCGTACCATAAACACGTGTATTCAAAGTGGTAATAAAGAATTTAACACGTTTTTTAACTATACAACATTACGTTCTAGCAGTGAGCCCACAATGTTGCCTTGTTTTCTTATACAGGGCCGGTCAACTGAAGATGTCAGTCGCTCTACGGACGCTGGACTATCTTACGGCGGAGGAGGAATACATTCCCTGGAGGGCCGCCATTGCCGAGCTGGGATACATCTCCTCAATGTTGAAGGATACAGAGATCCAAGCTATTTGCGTAGGCTTTGTTATTTTAAAATACTTATGTCTTATGAACTTGTCAAAAGCCACATCCTTTCCGTCCTTTCGACCACTAAGTTCCGGCGCAAAAAAAACACACGGAAGCTTATAGTATATGTCTTAATTGGAACCTCTTTGATTGTCTTCAGACCTTTCAAAAATAAACAATTTGAATAAAATATATCAAACTTCGTTTAGTTAAGAGTTTTTATCGTTTATGAATATTAAGTGTACGTGTACATTTGTATGTAATATTTTTATGTTTTAATTTATGAAATAAGCTATGTTTCAACAAAAAACATTATCGATTTTTATCATGTGCTTTTCAGAAATTTATACTCGACAAGGTTCAAAAGCAGTTTGATAGACTTCCGATGAACAACTCTATAGCCGGCCATCTTGATTCGAAGGTTTATTTTTAGCTTACGTGTATCGTATTCCAAAGGGGTCGAAACTTTAACTTCTGCTGCAGCAGAAAAAATCCTGCTCAAGCAGCATTTAAAAACTGCTACAGCAGCAATTTGCTGCTCGAGCAGCATTTTTTTCGGCTGCAGCAGAAAAATCCTGCTCGAGCAGCATTTTTAGATTAAGCCCTTGAACCCGTCAGCCAATCAAATTTGAGCTTACAAACGGACGACATTAGCTACCTCTACGGAAACGAAACAGACCTGACAATAATTTGAGAAAAACTGAAACGAACTCATAATATGTGTTTTAATCAATTATTAATAAATTCTCATCCTTTTTTTCGTAGTTGGATAATTGTCAAAGTTAGGACAGCAGATATACATGTACGGGAAGAACGAGAAATGTAGACAATGGTAACCAGACAGGCACAAACACAGGCAATCGGGACCTGTGTGGAAGCAATAATTAAGATTCATTCAGTAAGTAAATGGATAGAAACAGAGAACCTACACTTGCGAGCAGCAATTATTAAGAATCATCAGGTATGTGTAATACACATACCTGGAATCATTAAAAAGTAAATCGATAGAAACAGAGAACCTACACTTTCGCACCCATTCCTAATCAGTCATCGTCGTAATTTCCGCAAAAGTTTTAACAGCCGTGAGACATAAGTTCTGATTGGCTGATGCCATAATCTAAAAATAAATGCTGCTCGAGCAGGATTTTTCTGCCGCAGAAGAAAAAAATGCTGCTCGAGCAGCAAATTGCTGCTGTGGCAGCATTTAAATGCTGCTCGAGCAGGATTTTTCTGCTGCAGCAGAAAAAATTGCTGCTACAGCAGCAATTTGCTGCTCGAGCAGCATTTGAATTCTGAAGCAGCAGCATTTTTTTCTGCTGCAGCAGAAGTTTAAGTTTCGATCTCTTTGGTATCCCACATATACATGTGCGCGAAGTGCTTAAAGTAAATCTTGTTGATTACCTTATACCCTGTGCTTGTCGTCAATGCGTCCAAAAAACTGTCACCAGCTTAAATCTCAGCAAACCCTTACTATCACTTTTCAAGCCACATTTTTACACACTCTTGATGAGATGTTGTATATCGAGTTATACATTGACATTGCCTCATCTATTATCTGGTTTACTGAGACGTTATATTCAGTATCAAATCATCATACACAATCTTCTGACTTTTGTATTACTAGAAAACATTACAATGGCTGTACATGTTACAAACTTTCATCTAAAAGGTACTTGATAGCGCTGGTAACACCATATCCGCTCTTTACGCGATATGTTTTCAAAATACCATTGATTATTTATAACATGTGATTGCGTTGTGAATCGCAAGCATCCTTTTACGAAAATGTATCATTTTAAATCTTTTTTACTTACAAATACATAAGAGATAAAACAAAGGTCGCTTGGCAAATGTGGAAAACAAAGTCCCGCACTAACGCTCTAATAGCAACAAATACGATTCCATCTGGATGTAACATGGCGATAACGTTTGATTAATTTTTGTTCATATCGGCCGAGAAAATTACGACTCCAAATACCTTGCTCGGATTCAGTGAGTACAACTCAGTCTGCCTTGCAGGTACGTGCGCTCGGACATAGCCAGTCTTGCCTGTTCCTATGGTAACACACAATGCATCGAGGAGTTGAGACGGTTGTTTAAAGAGTACATGGACAACGATACGCGCAATCCGTGAGTATGACCGTTAGGACTGTACGTTATGTGAAGATAAATAATTCCTATGCAGTTATTGTTGTTTTTGGTTAAACAATTCCTTGGTTTATTTATATTTGCCTTGTTTGTTTGACTTGTTGACTTATATATAGCTTGTTTTTAAGTATACATACGAATGGCTTAACAGTTGTCCTAATGAAGCCGCGTTGTATGTGAAATCAGCGTATGCGTGCGTTTTTGTTTCAATTATTTATATTTGTGTTTGATCTATATTACTTGAAGAACATATATGAAATAAATCAGGATTGACTCCGGCTTGAAGTCAACAGTTTACTGCACTGCGGTTCGAGAAGGCAGGGAAACAGAATGGACATTTACATACCGGATGTACAAGAGCGCAAAGGCGGAGGCGGAGAAATCTCGTCTGCTTACGTCACTGGCATGCACGCAACAACCATGGATCCTGAACAAGTATGGGTTTCAAAAAGCAAACATATATAAATTTATTAACTTAATTCAAAGTTCATATAAGATGAAGTCGGCGAAACTTTGAAAACTTACAAACTAAAACACCATACCTTCAGGCGTATAAAAATAATGTGTCTTATCAGCGGACGTGTAAAAATAAGGCCGATATCTATATAGAGAATAATAGGATTTTCATATGTTATATTTTCACAGAGTTGTAAAAAAATGTTATGTCAGCGCCGTAGCCACGCTGAGGCACACCGAGGCAGTTGCCTCGGCTAAAATTTGCAAACCAATGTTGAGATTACAAGGAAAACAGGAAAATTTATGTCAAAGAATAAAATCTATATAAGAAATTGAGGCAATTTAATGAATTTAAGGTACTATGATATACACAAACAAATATTATCATTGAGTACAATTGGTTCATGTTGAGGCAGATAGTTATTTCATTTTAATAACTTCAAATGGCTCAGAAAAAAGATTAGGAAAATCCGTATATTAAACAAAGCGTCGCACTGTACACTTCGATGTTACAATCATTGTTGATAGAACATACCGAGCGAGGATCGGGTGTTTTACGGCCAGGTCTGGGTCTATTTTGGACCTAGACACACTTTGGGTGGTTGGCGTTTTCGCCTTTATTGGAATTCTCCTCTTTATTGCCTGCGTCGAGTTTAATCCGGGACCGTTTCAGGTGGTAAGAATCTTTGTTTACATTAGAATTTCCAAATTATTATATCCCGCGTATTAAATTTTTTTATATAAAGAAGTTAGTCTTTTCTTTTTAATAGTCAATGAAGTTGATGAAAGAACGTTGATGATAGAACTGTCAACTGACAGCAAATGATGACGCAGTGCTAAAACAAAATGTTACACAAGAAAATTGAAAAAATGGCCAAAAACTTTACTGATTTAAGTTAAATATTTGTACTCCTCATGATAAGCAATATGCCCCTGTGACGCAATCGGTAAGGCGTGAGACTCTGGATCCGCTGCTCTCTATTATATTGTCACTGCGTTGGTTCGAATCCCAGTAGGTCCGTATTTAAGTAAATTCCATCAATGTTCCTTTTATATGTGTTTATGATTGAAAACGCTTTTGATTTAATGCATTTAAATAGTTCTTTAAAGAGCCTTATTGTGCTTTCAAGCTCTAAATGGAAACAAGAAATATCTTTTAAAAAGATATACGGCGTTGATTGTGGTTGGAGTTGGTGAAAGGTAAAGAGTTCAATGAATGAGATCAAGGATAGCGAATGTCTTTTTCTGTGCAGTTCTTAGCTGCATCACATGCAGTACGGGATGTTACGCGGAGTTTTCGCGGCTTATTTTACATTATTACATATTGCTGGTCATAAACCTATAGATACAAAACAGAAAACCAAAAGAAGAATGGAAGTGAAATTAAAACATATGAGTCAACCGGCCACACGCGAAGTATCCGTACATATTTTAAATATTTATAGGCGCGTTCTTCGAACAAACCTGTTTTAGTGGTTTGTCGGCCATTGCTATTTGATTCGATTATTAACAGTATCGAGAATCATCGCGCTCATGCTTAATACATTAGTCAATATGGTGGAATAATTCTTGTTAAATTAATCAAAAATAATATTTATCATGGTATTGTTGAAAACACATTAAGAATCTATTATTGACATACCATAATTGTATCGCTGAATATCTTTATTTTACATATTTCTGGTCTGAAGAAAATTCCAGGTCACCTAGTTCACGGATAGCGACTATATTATATAACGATTATTTTACTGGCCGCGAACTCAGGTCAGCACATACGGTAGTCGTGAAGACGCAGCGATGACCTGTAAATAAACTCTGACATTCACACACACTGGTCGCGAACTGACCCAGATACCTCGCGGGTTGAAATGCAATGCATTAAAGTGAGGCCACGCTTCCACTGCTCTTTATACTTTTACATGTTAACATGTTGACAGGAATATGGAAGTAAGTACTAAATATGAGAACATAGCCTTCAAGTACAAACGCTCTTGCGCTGGCAATCCTCTGAAAACAAAACGTGCACGCACAAACTGTATTGATGTCGAGAGTTGAGTGTAAAACTGTTCTATTCATTAAGCCTTTTAATCAGAGATAAAATTGTTTCATGCAGTAAAACAGTGTTACAAAGACGCGGATATGTTTCCAGTGTTCTGGTGGTATACTCAAATCAGCCAATGGAATAAATGAAGTGTATTTATTCGTGTCTAGCCGCGGGAAATTTAATTTTAATTTTATTGGACACTTACACAGGTCAGGTAAGGTCAAAAGTGACGTTAAACAGCTATGCCGAAAAACAAATCGTCCACGATTTTTTTCACGCTGAACTTATGTGAACAACAACAGCAAGTTTGTGGAAGCTGATTTGATGTTAACTAAAGAAATAATATTTTGTATTGGTTCTTGTACATGTGAGCGGAGTTTTAGCGCATTGCGAAGGCTTAAAACGTGGACACGTGCTAATATGAAAGAGGAACGGCTTAATGTCATCGCTTTAATGTTTGTGCATAAACACATTCCAGTTGATCGAAAACAAATTCTTCAAATGTGGGATTCGAATGGAGACAGGAGAGTTGCATTAGCGTTCAATAGGATTAATATTGTTGAATAATGTTGAAGAATAATAATACATGTTCATGAAACACTATTCGCTAAAATGTTTTATAGATCTGTTTCTTCATATTATAAGGTAGATCTATTTTATTTTAGTATTTCAATAATAAATATGTAAAGCACATTCTATTATCCATATACATACTATGGCTTGCATGAGAGAGTTGCGTCTCAATTTTTTATTTTTTCTATCTGACTTCAAATGAAGTATATGACTATTTTTCTGTAGTTAAGTTTGTTACATCATTGTCACTTCAAACACCGTTTATGGTACCAGAATATAAAATTGACAATGAACTTGTAGCATATTTTTTTTGTTAACTTTATTGATACCAAACGGTAATATGTAGCGTCCACGATTCCGATAATTTAGGTATAAAATGTAGCCCCCTACAAGGACCTAAGATTCTACCTCGGCTTAAAGTTGGGTCTGGCTACGGCACTGTATGTCACTTGTCACATATGTTTAAATTTAAATTTTGTGATTGGCCTAAACAAGTTGTGCAGGAGTTACTGAGATTTATTGACCCATGTCGTGCGAAAATGGATATTTTACCAGATCGCGCAATCAAATAAAAGGCTACCATGACCGCAAATGAGATCAACAAACCGTGCGTGACAGCATATCGAATAGTCTGGAGCTACACTAGCCGCATATTGCATAAGGCCATTTTATGCATAACGCATGACGGGGTTATTATTGTCGTATTTCAATGCGTAGCGAAACCTGAGAACCAACATAAACGTGACCGAAAATGGGAAACATAAGCTCTTATTGTTTATTTCCAATTTTATGAACAGTGATAATTCTTAGACACAAATGTTTGTTTATAACAGGGTGCAGACTCAACGGGGGTTTCGGGGGTTTACACACGGGCTGGACAGAGTGTTATCACATCGTCAAAAAACTTTATTTTTGCAAATATCTCAAGTTATTGAAATGCGTTTGCACAATTCTATAGTGAAAAAAGACAGCTTTTCTTGCAGTTTGTGCCGATATCTTAAGGTATAAGAATAGTTCCTTGAATACGTCTGAAATCGGTGACAAAAGTTCACGTTGCGTGAAACTTTATCGTGTACAATGAATGCAGTAAACATGGAATTTTTTAACAAGAACACATGCTTATTAAATAAAGTAATTCTGACGTATTTGACATTACCATAAGCAGCATCAAAATCTGTCTTTTATGCACGAGTTGAAATTCTTAAGAAAAATTGTTTAAAAAAGTTATTTAAAATAAAGCATAACTTACCGGCCAATAAAGTTAAAATATGGAACCCCAAAAAGTCACGTGATCCTGCACCCTGATAACTATAAGGAACGGCATCGAATATCAAAATCTTTCAAATATTCCCATTTAGATTCAATCGAATATTCGCACGTTTGGAGTTTCCTACTATGTGCTTTGGAGATAGTCATGATTTTTTTGTATTAAAGTATCACATATCCAACATTATTGCTTGACTAGTATATGCATTTACAATAAGTTATGTTCATTCATTAAACAACTTTCCGACGCCTTTAAATTCACTTGCTATCAGGAAGAGAGATACAAATAAAGCCGCACATTTTAATATAAAAAACACACACCGAGATAAACATTATTGAATTAATAAATTCGCTGAAAATTGCTCGGTTTATAAAGCTGATTGTGTGATCGCACATTTGTATTTTTTTTTATTAGTACTGTTTTCAAAAGTCCAAATTCGATATAGTTGAAATACTCAAATAATTGCGTGGTACAACTGTCTGATGTATTTCTTCAGGCTATACGACTTATATCTAGCGGTTTATTCAAAATCCAAGTAAGACATATGACACTGGACCATATAGTCCATTGAACTTAATGAATTTGTGTAGTGTTCGGTTATACTATGTAATTATGTTTAGTAAAATTCCTCTATCCAAATTATAAATGAGTGTGTTTTTAATACTTATTCACTTTTCGAACATTCAAATAGCATTTAAACTATTTAAGTGTCAAATATAGTGACGAATATTCCATGATTCACATAATTTCGCCATCGGAAATGAATATTATTTGCGAAAAAATGTGATCTTACATTGCACTTATTTCTGGCGGTGGACGATGCTATAGTTCCCTGCAGTAACAAATCTTGAGTTACCTGATTGAATGCCAAGCACCATGCATTGCAGGCTTCTGGCGATGGCCCTGGATGATAGAGAGGTAAGGCAGCAGGACGCATACAAGGTCTTCATTGACGTGGGTCGAAACCCCGTGGGGAGAACCCTCGCCTGGGACTTCTTTAGGGGCCGGTGGAACGACATCTTTGAAAAGTATGTCGGTGAACTGGACCGATCCGCATCGATTAATTCAGTCTCATTCTGTGAAAACTGGGCTTAATGAATGTGCGTTAAGTGTCGTCCCAGATTAACCTGTGCAGTCTGCACAGGCTTATCAGGGACGACACGTTCCGCCCAAACCGGAGTTTTGCTAAGAAGAGACTTCAAATAAACGAAAATTTCATAAAAGCAGACAGTATCATCGTCCCTGATTAAACTTGTGCGGACTGCACAGGCTAATTTGGGACGACAGTTTACGCACATATATTAAGTCGATTTTCCCCAGAATGAGGATCATTTAATCCAAAGTAATAGTTGCATTAAAAACATGATTAATTAATTAGAATCTGACACGCATAAACCCATGTGACATCACGTATATGATAATATGGATTCCGAGAAAGTAAAGGAATGTGATATCTTTCTTCTCGTAGAGAGTGAACAACTTGAAAAATATTCACGAACAACCAGAGTTCTTCAAGTAAAATAAGCATAATATGTATGTATTCATTTATATTTGGCCCTAAATATTCAGTATGACATACTCCTAAAGGGATCTTTTCACGCTTTGGTAAATTGACAAAATTGAAAAAAGTTGTTTCAGATTCGCAAATTTTCGTTTTAGTTATGATATTTGTGAGAAAACAGTAATACTGAACATTTACCATGCTCTAATATAGCCATTATATGCATCTTTTGAGGTTACGCATGCGCAATTAATTTCCTTCTATATTACATATAAAATAGTTGAAGTTCGATATCAATTTTTACCACGATCAAGCGCATACCCACTATATCATCATACATCATTGGAAAGATTAATGCATAATCTTTTGAAAAAAATGCATGTCATTAAATTCTATACGCGCAAACTCAAAATATTTACCTTAGAATAGGCAAACCGGTTTTGACAGCTGTGCAGACAACCATTTTGGGCTCAAATAGTATGACCTACTTTCGAAGCCGGGAACCATCAACACAAAAAGTAGAGCACAAAAATGGCTTATTTTCTTATTGCTTACAAATATACCTTCAAGTTGATACCAAAACCAACCATTTGCAATGTATTTTACAAATCCTAGGCAGCATGCACTCAACAATGTGTGCTAAGTATCAAACTGACTGCATGTAACCCTAAAAACAGGAGTTCCGGTTTGGGGTTATGTGACCTTTAAGAGAACCCAACCCCTTCAAATTTAAATTAAAGGCACTTTTCCCACAGGTATAATCTGTTTTGAGAAAGATCACAAAGTTCCGGTACAATGACACACAGATTAATTCATAAAAGTTGCCGTTGAAAGCGCCATGCGTAACAGCGTTTCGCGTCAAGAATTAAGGTAGAAAAGCCAAACTCGGTTACATCATACATGCAGCACTTAGACTCCATACAAGGCATGTCTTTCGATTCTAATAGGCAAAGCTTATCTTACATATGGCTTAATAAGTGAAAAAAAATCATCAATGGCAATATTTGTGCATCAAAGCAGGTTTTGAACTGGATTCGAACAAACTTTTTATATTTTTTTTGCACATTTTAGGTAAAATCCATGTAGAAGCAGCAATGCTGATGTCATTTGACCCAACAAAAGGGCTCGCTTGCATGGAAAAACAACACACTTGGCTTCCTGACTAAAAAAAGTCATCGTCAGACATGAGCTTTAAGTCTTTTGTCACACCTGGACCTATGATTCCTCGGCTCGAGTTCCGTCTAGGGCAGGCTCCGGAAAGTGTCAGTCTGGCCCGGGTGCTCAATTCCGTGTAATCTGAGAAAACAAAAAAGGTTTTTTGTGCGCATTTGCCCATTACGGTGCCAACTAATGTAAGTTAGATACAATTAGAGTAAGCTTTCAATAGTCTTTCTCGCTTTATTTGCTGCAAATGGTTAATTCACCACGTCGGCATCACATTGTCGGGCACACCGGCAAAGTTATCGCCACAAAGTTTGGTTTCAGAGCTGCAGTCAATGTAAAACACACAAATTTCCTAATTTTGGTGACAAAAGTGTGCCAGGATATCAAAGAAATCATTTTACAATAGATTTAATTGAAAATAACGGCGTACTAACCTGCAAAGACACCGATCCTCTCGACACGACTGGGCGAGTGTTGAGGGCCGTCTCCGAATCAGTCACACTGTACAGTTTTTGATGGCCTGTCACTTCAGCCGGACTTGTAAACCAATTGGACGACAGTTCAGGCAGAGCTATAGACCCATTTCGACACCGCCTACAAATGCACACTTTGGTTTACGCATAATATTAAGGTCACTTAAATACAGATTCCCTGGTGTTTTTCATGCAGGGTCTATCGCAACAACATTCTTCCAGGAAAGAAAGCATAATATTATTATCATTTTTGTGTTTTCAGCTGAATACTTGATTTTACTTGAACTCAGCGAGATATCCAAACAGGTAAAATAAGGCAAAGTAGTGTTATTCTGAGTAGATCTGCCTGAATGGGTTGAAGGCGAAGGCGGATAGAAGTGTAGGTCCAAAATTGGCGGGCATTTTTAACAGAAAAAGGCTCAAAAAGTAAACAATAATAATAAATACAGATGAAATAAAGACATGCATTAGGTTCATTATTGAGATTGATGCAAATTAATGTCAAAATGGCACTGAAAAACAATACCGGGTGTTTAAGTAGTCTTAGAATATGTCTCCGGAACAGGTTTCGGTGTGATTTTCCAGCATTTACCCCCCTTATGACCCCAAGTGCAACAGCCCAATTGCAAACAGCCCTTATTTGGGTCAAAATGACATCTGGCAGTTATGTTTTGCAATACAGAGAGTTTTTGATGGTCAAATGTCAAAATTCTGGCAGACGACTAACTTGGTCGGATGTGCTTAAAGGTTACGCATGCGCAATTAATTTCCTTCTATATTACATATAAAATAGTTGAAGTTCGATATCAATTTTTACCACGATCAAGCGCATACCCACTATATCATCATACATCATTGGAAAGATTAATGCATAATCTTTTGAAAAAAATGCATGTCATTAAATTCTATACGCGCAAACTCAAAATATTTACCTTAGAATAGGCAAACCGGTTTTGACAGCTGTGCAGACAACCATTTTGGGCTCAAATAGTATGACCTACTTTCGAAGCCGGGAACCATCAACACAAAAAGTAGAGCACAAAAATGGCTTATTTTCTTATTGCTTACAAATATACCTTCAAGTTGATACCAAAACCAACCATTTGCAATGTATTTTACAAATCCTAGGCAGCATGCACTCAACAATGTGTGCTAAGTATCAAACTGACTGCATGTAACCCTAAAAACAGGAGTTCCGGTTTGGGGTTATGTGACCTTGACGATTATAAAACCAAAAAATTATAAAGCGTTGCAACGCGAAACGATTGAATAATTTGGAGAGTTCTGTTTTTGTCGTTAAATTGTGTATTACTACGAAGATGCTTATATAAGGTATAAAATACGTCAAATATGTGTACTCGGCGGAATAGCTCAGTAGGCTAAAGCGTTTTTACTTCAGGACTCTGGCAGAACTCCAGGGGTTACTGGTTCGAAACCTGCTCCGGGCAATGTTCTTTTCCTTTTTTTAATTTTATTCTCGATTTTTTACTGGAGCTTTTACGATCTAATGTTTACATTTATCAATATATAGCATTTAATGAATAAGTTAAAAAATGCCAAAATCTGTGAAAAGGCCCCTTTAACGAGCTCTGTCAAATACTTTACTGACAAGATCATGAAGATGCAAAGTTTACTTGTATTAAAACGTTTTTGTTTAAACCGATGAAACAACACACCTTTACTATAGTAGCGTTAGTAAACACCCCGTCCGTGTCTCAAATGATTTGTATGTTGGGAATCAAAACTATTTACAGGTATGGATCGGGCTCGTTTTCGCTGAATGACATCATATCCGGTGTGACAGCGTCTTTTAACACGGAGTTACAGCTGCAACAGGTAAATTCCATTGACCTTCACAGTGAAGCGTATTGACTTATTGTCGGACTCTTATAATATTATACAACGTAGTTGAGACAATGCAAGGAATTTAGCATTATGATATGGATACTTATGACACACGAATACGACAACGTATTGCTTATTAATAATAATAACTAGAATATAGTCAACTTTAAAACTTTTTATGACACCATGCCTATTTAAGCATAATTTATTTGTATGTTAACTTAGACGCCTGTCTTGCTGACCAATTTATTTTTATTGAATTAAGACACAAGTTTTGAAGAAGTTTGTATTGCTTATATTAGCATTAACGATAAGTTTATATTAGCAATTACACCGGTACTCATTTCCGTGTTGTATTTTACATAATTTTTACTTAAGAACATGTTGGAAATCTATTTATTTGTGGTGTGAACTAAAAAATCAGTCGTTACTACCCGTAAGATTTTCAATGAGAAAGGGCTCCTTTCTCTTCAATGAATGCGCACAAACATTTATAATCAACTATGTACTTACATATATAAGTAGAACAAACTACAATATATTGTTATTCACTTCCTTAATTTAAAGGCAGATTATAAGCTAGCTTGACTCTCGTTTAATTCACAGGTGATTAGCGTGTGGCTATGATATTAATTAGTGAAAACATCATTTTGAATGATAAATAATCATATTATAACGAAAAAGCAACTTTTCTGAAAAAAAAAATTCACTATCAAATATATATCAAAATCACCCGAAAACGGGGTGCATCGCTTTGAACAACCATAACTTCATCAATTGTGCAGCGATTTTCACGATCTTGGTCTTATTCAACGCAAAAATAAAACGTATGAAAAAACATTCTTTCCGTGCTTGCCGTTGCATTATGCATCAAAACTTACTGTCCAGCGCCGTTTGAAACCTTTGTTTACATACATTTCAACTAACTGACATTTTAAACACACGAGTGATTTCATTGGTCCAATGCGAAGGTGTGTCTTTACAACTGGAGATTTCATTCAAGAATACTGTCCGATCGACCTCAAGTGGGTCACGCGTGCTGTGTATCGTGTTATTTCTTAAATTTGATCAAGCATGTGTAGAAATATAACAAGATATTTATATTTCCAGAAAGGAAATTCATTTCTGCTTTGAATAAGACCTGGTTCATAAAAATCGCTGCTAAATTGATGAAGTAATGACTGTTCGAAGTGATGCACCCTGTTTTCTGGTGATTTCGAGTTGAATACATTGTTATATATATATTTGATAGTGAATTTTTTTTTCAGAAAAGTTGATTTTTCGTTATAATATGATTATTTATGATTCAAAATGATGTTTTCACTAATTATTATCATAGCCACACGCTTACCACCTGTGGTTTAATTTAGTTACGAGATTTCGGAAAAAGTCACGCGAACATGGGTTCCGGTACACGCGCGTTTGCGCAGACGATTGAAAACACACTGGCAAACATCCGGTGGATGCGGGAAAATTACGTCACCATCGAAAACTGGCTGAACACACAGACGATACCCATCTAATTATCAGCATATGTGATATGTACGCAACCTTTTTAGGAATCATGAACTTGATGTAAAGGAATCCATAAAATTAAAATAGTATTACTTCTCGAATCATTTGTTCACTGGTGGACTGCATTTCGTAAATATGCATGACATCGATTGATTATAAATTCGCTACTGCTAAGTATTTAGTGTTGCTTTGTTACGTGTGCATTAGTGTGTTGTATACATGAATGATTGTGGTTATTACGACATTATTATTTTATCCCCTGACTTGTTATTGGAATGCATCACACTTGTATAATAAACGGTGATATGTTATAATAGTTCTTGATGTTATTAGGCTATTTGAAGAAACTTTATTGGATGCATACTGAGATTGTAATTATTGGTTGGGTTTATGTTTATTTGTTTGCTTACCAAAAATAGTTACATGAAAACGTTTTGTCGATTAAGAAATCCTGTTGCAACTACATGACTATATACATGTACACGAATAGCGTGCGCTATTAGTGTATCGTCTTACCATGCGTGCCAATCTTAACGGATATATTTATGATATCATTTAATCTAACTACCCTTTGGTCTTTGAAGTGTATAAAGACGTTACAAATTGTTGTTTAATGACCCTTAACAAAGTCAATGTCTGCTACTTACATATGATATCAGACATTCACACCGGAACATTTGAGACGTGTGTTTAACCAGACTGTGCTATTAGACATGCTGTACTTGAGCTACGCTATGCGTATACGCAATAAGACCCATTTTTGCATGACGCGGCTTTAAAGGTGTGATTTGAAAGCGCGTAAACAATCATTCGTCTTAATAAAAGTATTTACATACCATACATTTCGATGGAGAAGAAATAAATTCATAATAAACCATGTGAGGACACGTATGATGTAATCTCACGTGGTACCGGTTTAACGCTCGAACACGTGTTTGTGGTTTGAATATATGAGTCGCGTTCTGAGAAAACTGGGCATAATGCAGTCCGCACAGGCTAATCAGGGACGACACTTTCCGCTTTTATGGTATTTTTCGTTTAAAGGAAGTCTCTTCTACACGAAAATCCAGTTAAGGCGGAAAGTGTCGTCCCTGATTAGCCTCTGTGGACTGCACAGGCTAATCTGGGAAGACACTTTACGCACATGCATTATGCCCAGTTTTCTCAGAACGTGACTCATATCTGCACCTCAGAGCAAACATTGCATGCGGTGGCTATACGATTAATTTGTGAAAAACAACAACACCAACACCAGTTACACCCTTTTTAAAATTAATAATTAGAAACTAACATTTTCTACCTTTATTTCAAATAAGGTTATACGCTGAATATTAAAACAGAAATTCTTCTTAAACTTATATTTATACACCTTTTACGTTATAAATTCTGTTCTGTTTACTTAACCGTCATTTGAACGTTATTCATTCTGTTCTATTTTCTTACACGTCATGACAACGTTTTAAATAATGTTCTATTCACTGACCCATCCAACATTCCATACGCGTATTAATTATTTACTACCGCGAAACCTATGAAACTGTAAACAATAGTTTATATTTAAAAATCCAATAGAGTCCTAGTTTAAAACGGTGTCATTAGCCTTCAACGTCTGTATGTTCTAGATAAAAACATTTTCTATTCATATTTATTCAGGTATGGAAGCACAATTGTGGAAGATTTTAATTTAAAAACAAAAATAAATCACTAAATATTAAACAAAACGTCTCGGTATAACGACTAAGAATATCGTTATAACGATTTTGAATCACGTTATTATGACTTGGCATCTTGTAAACGCTACTTCGTATCTCGCAATAACGACTTAGTATATCGTAATAACGACTAGGTATCTCGTAAGTTAAGTTTTTTAAACTCGTTATCACAAAATGTTGTATTGTAATATTTATAAACTTAGTGCCAATTACAAGATAACAGTTTTATTACATGATATTTAGTTGTAATCACGAGTTTTCAAAATTCGCACGTCAAAATATTAATAATATTTTTTTTTAAGTTTTAAAAACGAGTTATAAATTTGTGGAAATATAGTACTGATTTTGTAGTCAGTGAATAATATGATGTAAATTTTGTGGGAATCCGGTACCAATATTGAAGTAAAATGGATGAAATAGTGGCAAGTCCCGGAAAAGCGGTTTGAATAGAAGTTCCACAAAGCCATGAAAGCGTATAGCAGGAGAGAACCTATTCATAAAACGTGAGTAAAACGCTACAGAAAAAGCTTGCCACTACGGACCAAGATGTTGATGTGTACGAGACTGGAGGTGGACTGCGATTATTACTAAATACCGGTATGTTTGAATGCTTCAAGTTTGTGGTTGATCAATTTTTCGGTGATATTTCTCTTCCATTTAAATGCTGCAAAATACCGATACATGATGAACAAGGAAATTTGGTAGAAACACAGTACAAATTAAGTACAGGGTGACAATCTATCTACACGTTGAATTTATACCACACAAAAAGCTCATGTCTGATTATGGAAAAAAATACGCAAAAGTTCACTGACGTTCACCTTCCAATCAAGTTAAAAAACATAGAAGACATGTTATTGTCTGAACAAATAACACCAACAGATATAAACAAGTCTTTAAAACTACTTCTTATGTCGGTAAATAACAAGAAGGAAGCAAAAGCCTCGAGTGACCACCATGAGTCTGATGTCCATGACAATGAGTTGCGCCAATTGAATGACACTATACAAGCTGTTCGCAAAGAGAAACAAATTCGTCATTCCACCCAAAGCCTGGAATCAGATATCAAGGGTATTTTGACTGACTTTATGAAATCTGTTTTTGAACAAATACTCGAACTTAAATATGAATTAAAAGAAAACGTAAGAAAAACGTCGGCTCAAATAGAAGAACTTAAAGACATCACTTGCGGCCTCAAAAAGCACCATAGTCTTTGCTGTAACGATATTTCTTCAAAAATGCAGGACGTTGCTGAAGAATCAGAGTCAGTTAAAAAACAAATGAGTGTACTAAATGAAGAACTTCTCAAAAGATGGCAATCGTTTACCGACTCTATCAAAACTCAGTTGTCTGCTATTATAGATCACAAGAAAGAAAATCATCATTCACTACAGTCACAAACTACAAACCAATTACCATCAAATGTAAACAGAGAAACAAGTCTTAGAGAAACAAGTCTTCATGCAGATCTTTCAGCAAACACAGTTCCATCCCCTGCTAGCATTGAACCACGGAGAACTCTCATCATTATAGACTCGATTTTGAAAGGAATCCAAAAGCTCGGGTTGATGTACGCACCTGTCCTAGATACACTCTTAACGGTATTCAGTCGCATCTAAGTAAACTGAATTATTCTCAGTACGAAAAAATAGTGGTGTATGCAGGCGGTAATGATGCCGCTTCCGGTTCCTCCCAAAAGACGTTGTACAACGATGCAAAATCTCTACTGCAGGACATTCAAAATAAATCACCATCGTGTCATATCTTCATTTGTACTGTCTGTCCGCGCACTGACGATGATGTCGTTCCATGGAATGATATTTTAAAGCAGTCAAGTGATGAATTTAAGGCGCAAATTATCGACTGTCATCAGTCGTTTGTGTTCGGGAATGGACTTACTGCCAGAATTTTCTGTTTTCGGGATGGTATTCCTTTGAATTGGTCTGTGTTCTTATTGCGGCGATCCATTGTGAAATACCAATCAAGCGGAAAGTTGACGGAAACAGCATTGCAACTGATCAAAGACGGTTTGACTCTGTTCAGAGACGACGAATGCCACCAAAAGCATATTGCAATGTGTGTGGCTTGAATAATCACGATACAAATGACTGCTACCGGAAATGGCGTCGATCGGACAGTTACCATAGCAACTCGTGGTCCGATTTAAGGAGAAACGGACGATATCGACGTCAGAGCACGGCCCCAGCTGAACAACGTGCTGCATAGGACATTCGCAACAGGCCATCACACAATTCAAATCATGAGAGCGGTATTATTAATTATAATAAATTTGATGTTTTAAATAACTAATGTATACAATGTTATAACTGTGTATGCAAATGTGATTCTGACACTAGAATTTTAAATACGATTGTATCAAATGAAGCTGTCTACTTAGTATCAAATATTAATGATAAAAATACACTATTAGAAAGTATCACTACCATTGAAAAAGAGAATTGTTTTTTCTAATGAAAATTGTAGTAATATTACAGAATCAACTTTAGATTTTAATGTCACTAATAGTAGATTACATGTTGTTTGTTTAAACATTCATCACATATAACCAAAGATTGATGAAATCAAATATGTACTTTATAGTACGGATATTCACATGTTAGGACTAGAAACATTTATGTATACTGAAATATTAGATATACAAATTCCAAATTATAATATTATTCGCCGTGACAGAAACAATCGAAAGGGTGGAGGCGTATTAATTTATATTTAAGATAACATACCTTTCCAACATAGACTGGACTTGAACGTAAATTCTTTAGAATCAGTTTGGATTGAAATAATGTCTCCACAAACAAAATCTTTTGTAATAAACTTTGTATATAGACCACCGGATTCTACAATTGAATTGATATCGACATATGAATCTAATTTTAAAAACGCAAATAAGTTATTGGATAAAGAATTTTTATATTAGGAGATTTTAACATAAATTTTCTTTCTGACAAAGATGTGTTCAGTAACAATAAATGGTCTTCTTTTGTGATGGCAAATGGACTACAGCAAATGGTCAGGCAACCAACACGAATAACAAAAACATCAAACACCGTGATTGATCATTTGTATGCTAAACGTCCGGATCGAATCATGAACATGTTTGCATCGTCCTATAGTATAAGTGACCACTTTCCAGTGTGTTTCACGCGAAAGATACGTTATAAACTATCTAAAAAAACGCATTAAACAAAGGAATATAGGCAATTTAAACATTGCAATGAATAAAACTTTCAAAATTATTTGTTAATGTCAAATGTAGAACATGTTGAAACAAAAGCAGATACAAATACTTCACTTAGTTATTTACTAAATAAAATTAATGAAGCGCTTAACGTTAACGCACCATTAAAAACAAAACGAATAAAATCTGTTCGTCTACCTAGTTGGTTTACAGCGGAAATAAGACAAGAAATCAAAATTCGCGATTGGTTAAAATAGATGAATACAAGAAACAGCGAAATCATGTAACATTCCTAATATGAAAAAGTAAAAGGCAGTTTTGTAACCAATCGGTGAAGGAAAATGCATCAGTTCAGCATCTATGGAATACTCTTAATGCCTTAACAAAGCCACAAACTTCACTAACTGTTCAAACAAGAATAAGGATAAATAATAAAGATATTGAAAATATTGAAGATATCTTAGAAGAGTTTAACAATCATTTCATCAACATTTTGCGAATACTAGTAGTTTCGAAAAGAAAATATGACCCAAACATTAATAAAAAATTGAAAACATATTTAGACACAAAAATAGCAATTAATGTATTTGACATTCCTCAGATTACGATATTTGACGTTTTGAAAATAATAGACTCTCTCAAAATATCCAAAGCTGCCGGTATAGACAATATTGGCGCTAAAATTCTCAAATATTGTGGGGATATCATTGTAGGTCCGATTACTTTTATTATTAATAATTGTATAAATGCTTGAATTTTACCTGACCAGCTTAAAGATGCATATGTTTTGCCAATACATAGAAGGTGCAGATAAAAGTGATCTTAACAATTATAGACCAATTTCTATTCTCCCAACAATTTCGAAGAAATTTGAGAGACACATTACAAATCAACTTAAATCATATCTTGAAAAGCATGACTACTCCACAGTTAACAATCTGGTTTCCGTCAAAATCATTCCTGTCAAACATCCTTGATTCGGCTTGTAGATTCTTGGTAACAGTATATTGATTCTGGTCGCATGGTTGGATAAATTTTCATGGATCTCCGGAAAGCATTCGATTTAGTAGATCATGACATTTTACTTGAAAAACTCAGCATGTACCATTTTTCTGACAATGCTCTTGCTCTGATGAAATCTTATCTTTCTAATAAAATACAGTGTAACAAATATGTTCCAGAAAATCGTCGTTTCAATATATCAAAACCGGTGTACCACACGGCTCTATACTTGGGCCTATTTTATTTCTTATTTACATTAATGACATCCCATCCCTCGTTAAAAACTCAACAATTGATCTTTACGCAGACGATTCAACATTACACGTATCGGATTATAACATTCAAAATATACAATTACATTTGCAAAACGATTTGGACAGTATAGCAACATGGTCTTCCTTTAATAACATGTCAATTAATCCAAACAAAACTAAATGTATGATTTTATCAAAAGCTCGTAGTTCTACTGACAATCTTAGACTTAATATAAATGGCATTATCCTTGAACAAATCAAAGAATTTAAATTACTAGGAGTTACGATTGATGAGCATCTTACATGGCAATCTCACATAAACAGTGTATGTCGTAAACTTAACTTTAAACTAGCCTAATTAAAATGAATTAACTATTGTATTAACTATTACACAAAGAAACTATTTTACAACTCATATATATTAACGACTATGGATTATTGTTGCGCATTATGGTGTTCAGCAACACATTCATACTTACGTAAAATACATTCGATACAAAAACGAGCTGCTAAAATAATACTGAATAAACCATATTCAACTTCTTCAGCTTCCTTATTCAAAGAACTTGGTTGGTTGACATTTAATAACAGATGTACTTTCCAAATGGATCTATTGTTCATAAGTTTGTAATAGGCGCAACGCCCTCTTATTTGACTTATGTTATTAATATCTCAAATTATAATATGTACGCTCTTAGATCCACCACCCACACTGATATATCATCTACGCCGTTTAGAACAAATTATGGTAAACGAACGTTTTCGTTTCGAACACGAACCCTATGGAATTTCATTCCAATAAGCATCCGACAAGTGTCTTCGAATACTACATTCAAAATAAAATTAAAAGAATACCTACAAACAAATCATTGATATACATGTATGCTCATTTTTTTCTATGTTAATACTTTGTTGTGATGTGTAATGCATCAACAACAAAGTGCGGGTCAACAGGGCTGTCTTGGTGACTACCTAATTCGTGAGTTAAAAGTATAGCTCGCAGATTTCTTTTTTTAATTATTTACATCAATTACCTTATTGTATATTTTGTCTTTGTATATGGTGTTAACAATAAAAAGTTTTGTACAGGGAATTTCCGTCATGAAATTATATTGTTAGTGTGATAGGTATTCGATATTCAAACACTATTCATTTAAAATTACGTTGATTGCAAAATTTCTTTTATATTTGGTTCAATGGTTCTCCTTATACCATTTTCATCATACTTTCTATACTTTCCGAACGTCAAAAAGGGACATGTTGTTGTTATTTTGTCTAAGTAATCTCTATAACATAAATAGGATGATAAATAGTGCACACAAATCTCGACCGGTGCGTTAAGACATACTTTTTATAAATTTGAATTACTTTTGTTCATTTCAAACTTGCGATTAAAAAAGCTTTAACCTTATTTTGAAAATTGTGTAGCGTCTTAGATTATGCAATAGAGAACAACTTCATTGACTTCAGCGCTTTGATTGTTTATGTTGTAACCACGACTTAGCTACTCGTTCTCACGAGTAAATAACCTGTTTCTAAGAATAAGTTACCCGTTAGATACCATGAGTAAGTAGTTCATGGTAACGGCAAAGCTGACAGGTTGGACCGACTTAGTGTGTGCGTGTGCGTGCGTGTGTGCGTGTGCGTGCGTGTATTTCGAAGTGTATTTACAGGTCCATCAGCCTGTTCACGAGTACGTTTATGAGCGGACCTGACCATGTGACCTTTCAGGGGAAAAAATAATTTTGAACCAAAGAAGGTCAAATTTACCCCCAGCTACTTGGGTATTCGCCGGTAACGTCATACCAAAACAGACCTGGTTACCGCATGTTTTAAGATGGTTGATGCATGGGGGAGGGGGCTAACACAGTTTCGGCGCAAATTAATCGGGCAGATTCGCGCTTTAAAATGCTTTCAAAATCGTGTGTATTCTGATTGATTGATTTGGTCGTTACCACGATTTTTTTTTATCTCGTTCCCACGAGTTACTTAGCCGTTCCTACGAGTAAGTTAAGTCGTTCCTACAACTTACTAACTCGTTCCCTCGAGTAAGTTATCGAGTTTGCGCGACTAAGTAACTCGTGGAAACGAATTGCTAAGTCGTGGTAATGAAATAAATAAAAAGCGCCGCCTGCATATGTGTCAGCATGGTTTCGTACATAAATGTCTGCATATCTTCAAGGTATGTAAAATGCCGCACCAGGGTGCTGGATCACGTGACTTTGTGGTAACCGGTAAGTTGTGCTTTTTTCGGCGTAGCTGTTTAACGTCACTTTTGACCTTTGATGACCTTCATTCATGATAGGTCCCCAATGAATAAATCCGAATTGTGCATCGGCATAATACAAAAATCACCGCAAACATTGGATGCATATCATTTGAACTGAAATATGAACATACATGTATTGTAAATTACATGTAAATTACAATAAATTAAAAACTGTCATGATACTAAAATATCCTCTAAACATTACATCGAAACGTTTCTCCTTGGTTTACGAAGCAGTATAGCATTAACACATGTCTCTACAATTAAAAGAAGCTATTGTTTACATGCCGTAGCGGTCACACTAAACACTACAAAAACAGGCTAGATTGCACTTTACCGGTACGCAGTTGTTTACCACTATCGACAAAGCGGGGGTTTGGGGGCGGTAGCCCCCGATACTAAGGAAATATATAGGTGTTGGAAATATATCTGTCTTTGATTTATTCTAATCCATATTCGCGTTTATTAGTGTTAATATGTTTCTTTGTACTTTGTTTTGTTCATTTTGACGATGCTGTTTCAGCATCGTCTAAGGTATGATACCATCAAAAAAATCTTCACAATGGCGACCTATGTAAAAGACCGAGCCAGTCCGATTGAGATAATGCTCGGGTCGTAGAAAAACCGAAATCCCCGTTATTACCAAAATCCCCCGAAATCCCCAGAAATCCACCGAAATCCCCAGAAATCCCCCTTAATATTGATTATTTCTCAAAATACTGCGGATATTAACATAGAATATTGCAAAATACACTGAAATCACTGATGAAACATTGTTTTTATCCAAGTTTGATCATGAAAAACTAAAATATAAACATTATTATTGGGATTCCCAGTATGAATTCATAGTGCATATTTGCACAAGCACTATCAAGTACCGAAATTCCCGCTGTAAAGACCTTCAAGTGTCAAAAATTCATCTGTGGCTTTTTTTATATTATAAAGCAGCGGTACAGTCAAAAACTTAACAACAATATCCCACTTCTGATGAAAAATATTGACTTGTAGCGGGGATTTCGGTAATTCTACATTCGCCGAGCAGAGTTGTCGTTCGCGTTTCAACATTGGACTACAGCAAATGGTCAGGCAACCAACACGAATAACAAAAACATCAAAATAATGGTTCTTTCTAAGAAACGATCTCGAAAATGTCCATAGCTTTCGATACTAATCGGAAGAGCGGTTGGCAGTAAATATATATTTTTTAATTTTATATTATTTAAAAATTAGAATTTAAAAATACTGTGTTTTAATGCGACCTAAATACAACGTTGGGAAAAAACGTCGCAGCAACGTTGGGAAAAAACGTCGGGAAAACTTTCATATAGACCATTGGTACAACCAAACTGCAACGTTCGAATGCAACCTAAATACAACGTTGCAGCAACGTTGGATGCCCACTGGGTTTATGCTTTGTGTATTGTAAACATATACATAATCATGCAGTTACATGATAGCAATAAATAATATCAAAGCTACCCATACTATAAAGGTCATTGACAAAGCCTATGGTAAAAATGTGAACACATTGAGTGTAATCGCCCTCTCGTGCCAGCAAAAACAACACGTTGACAGGTTGTTATTTTTGACAGTTATACTTTCACTTTCATTTTGTGATATCAAACTATTAACAATTATGTAGCTGAGAAAAATATCGCCATTGCTTTTAATGCCCCCGGTAGGGTGGCCTATAGCAGTTGAACTGTCCGTCAGTCAGTCAGTCAGTCAGTGTGTCAGTCTGTCCGTCCGTCCGAAAACTTTAATGGCCATAACTTTTTCAATATTGAACATAGCAACTTGACATTAGGCATACATGTGCATCTCATGGAGCTTCACATTTTCAGTTGTGAAAGATGAAGGTGAAGGTCGTCCTTCAAGGTCAAATGTCAAATATAAATCGCGTCTGTCCGTCTGTCCGAAAACTTTAACATTGGCCATAACCTTTTCAATATTGAAGATAGCAACTTGATATTTGGCATGCATGTGTATCTCATAAAGCTAAACATTTTGAGTGGTGAAAGGTGAAGGTCAAGGTCATCCTTCAAGGTCAAATGCCAAATATATGTCGTCTGTCCGTCCGTCCGAAAACTTTAACATTGGCCATAACTTTTTCAATATTGAAGATAGCAACTTGATATTTGGCATGCATGTGTATCTCATGGAGCTTCACATTTTGAGTAGTGAAAGGTGAAGCTTGAAGGTCAAGGTCATCCTTCAAGGTCAAAGGTCAAATATATGGCATCTGTCCGTCCGTCCGAAAACTTTAACTTTCGTACAATTTATTTATGCCTATGAAGGGTGGCATATAGTTTTTGAACTGTCCGTCTGTCTTTTCATCAGTCTGTCCGTCCGTCAGTCCGTCCGTCCGTCCGTCCGAAAACTTTAACATTGCCCATAACTTTTGCAATATTGAAGATAAAAACTTGATATTTGGCATGCATGTGTATCTCATGGAGCTGCACATTTTGAGTGATGAAATGTTAAGGTAAAGGTCATCCTTCAAAGTCAAGGGTTAAATTTTGCAATATTGAAGATAGTAATTTGATATTTGGCATGCATGTGTATCTCATGAAGCTGCACATTTTGAGTGGTGAAAGGTCAAGGTCATCCTTCAAGGTCAAGGTCAAAGGTCAAATTTTGCAATATTGTAGATAGCAACTTGATATTTGGCATTCATGCATATCTCATTGAGCTGCACATTTTGAGTGGTGAAAGGTCAAGATCCTTCAAGGTCAAGGTCAAATTTTGCAATATTGAAGATAGCAACTCCATATTTGGCATGCATGCGTATCTCATGGAGCTGCACATTTTGAGTGGTAAAAGGTCAAGGTCATCCTTCAAGGTCAAAGGTCAAATTTTGCAATATTGAAGATATAAACTCGATATTTGGCATGCATGCGTATCACATGGAGCTGCACATTTTGAGTGGTGAAAGGTCAAGGACATCTTTCAAGGTCAAGGTCAAAGGTCAAGTTTTGCAATATTAAAGATAGCAACTCGATATTTGGCGTGCATGCGTATCTCATGGAGCTGCACATAATGATTGGTGAAAGGTCAAGGTCATCCTTCAAGGTCAAGGTCAAAGGTCAAGTTTTGCAATATTGAAGATAGCAACTCCATATTCGGCATGCATGCGTATCTCATGGAGCTGCACATTTTGAATGGTGAAAGGTCAAGGATCATACTTCAAGGTCAAAGATAAAATATATGGCTTCAAAGCTGCGCCGCAGGGGGCATTGTGTTTCACAAACACAGCTCTTGTTTAATATATTTTCTGTACATTTCTTAAAAAAACTTACATCAATACACGATTTTCTTCGTTAATTCAAACATTCCTGACAGACTTGTGTACATATTTCGCTTACATTTTGACGCGCGTAGGTAGGACCGCATTACCGCTTCCGAAATGTTTTTCGTACCCAATTTTTTTTCGTACCCAATTTTTTTTCTTACCAAATTTTTTTTTCATCCCCAAATTTTTTTTCGTACCCAATTTTTTTTCGGTCGCAATTTTTTTGTTCCCAAATTTTTTTTCGTACCCAAATTTGTTTTCGTACCCAAATTTTTTTCGCAAAATTTTTGTACCAATTTTTTTTTCGTACCAACATACACAATTGTGGTGATTGTGGTGATGTAGATAAACTTAACTTGATGCTTTTATATCCATCCTCTCAAAAGCATCGTCACACCAGTACTGTCAGTACTTTGATTTATATAAAGTTCTGTCTTTCTGCAAAAAAATCATATCACTATGATGCTTGCAATATTGAGTCTTTTTATGTTTACATTCTACTAACATCTTTACACATTATAACACATTATCTTTTATTTCATTCCAACCTTATGTACATTGTATTTCAGTGGCGAATATGTTTTCTTTTCCTATTGAAACTAATGTATTACTCGTTCAATTATGAAAACCTAGTCATTACAATACTTATTGACAATAAAACATACAATTTCACCTCTTCGTGTTCTTCATTTCTTATTATTTAATACAGTAAAATATATTATCTTATTATCACTCACTACCTTCATTAAAATACATGGTCGCTTCATTCCATCTCCTTTCACTGGTCGCAAACATTACAGCATCAACGCCGTATATCTTTTTAAAGATATTTCTTGTTTCGAATAACTTTTTAAAACATTTTTTTCTTAAGACTTTCAACTTGTGCATGAAATACCGATTTTTATGCTGCTTATGGCAATGTGAAATACATCAAAATTACTTAATTTAATAAGCATTTGTTCTTCTTCAAAAAGAGTATGTGTACTGCATTCATTTATACTGTTATGATTCACGCAACGTGAAATTTTGTCACCGATTTAAGACATATTCAAGGATTTATTCTTTTACCTTAACATATCGGCACAAAATTTTATGCACTTAAGATTTTTGCAAATGAATTTTAATAACTTGAGATATTTGCAAAAATAAAGCTCTTAACTGTGTGTTTACATTCTGTCCAGCCCGTGTTCAAACCCCGAAAACCCCGTTGATTCTGCACCCTGCGCATGTGGACCCAGCGCACTGTCAGGAGTTTGGTAGAAAATATACGTACATGAAATTTTGATACTATTTTTGAAACAAAACTACAGTACACATACACTTCTAACGTGCTATAAAGCTTATAACTAGTACATGCGTTAGTTTTATTTCTGTTCTTAGTTGTAAGTTATGAGCTATACTCATATTTGTGTTGCCCACTGCATTTTGAATGGCAAGTTGCAACTTTGAATTGCAACATTAGCCTTCACGCACCGTGCACAACGTACTTGAAGTATACGTTCTAGTTTTTGAGCACAGTATGATCGATCAATACGCGAAACAAACCGATACCTGTATACAAACAGAAAAGTGCGACACACGGCGTATATCGAGTCGAGAAATGCATTCAAGTCCTAGTTTATTTGTACAGCCGTATTAGCATTTTGCATCCATGTTCTAGATTAGAGAAAATTGTCGGTTTAAATCTAGAACATATAACAGAACATGTAAGATACTTGTATTTAACCGCGGAAGGTTTAAAGAAGAATTTAGTCAGTGTCGAATATTTGTGAAACATATTGACTGAAGAACACTCATTACACTGCGTTTGTACAAAATGGCTACGTACAAGGTGTCATATTTTGATGGCAAAGGAAGAGGGGAAATTATTAGACTGGTTTTCTCGGCGGCAGGAAAGAACTTCGAAGACCATAGAGTGAAGGGAGAAGATTGGCCAAAATTTAAACCCGGTAAGTTATATTATTTTATCTAGCCTCGTTTATATTTAACCGGTTACTGGTTTTATGATTTTGATGTATGTTCCATATACACATGTGCAATATAGTTATGTTTGTATTTTTTAAAAGCGTGTACATATTTTATCACTGATGCGATCTCTTCCTGGACAAATCTGTATTTCTTTCACTATTGCCCAGTACATCAATGTGATCATGGTTAACAATGTATTTCCGAATATTACTCAATACCATATTTTTTTTACAATACAGTGTTAATTTTACGCACCTGTTTTAAATATCTAATACATTTATCTTATTTTGCACCGGTACTTTTGGCTGAATACATTATTGCTTTTATTATATTTTTCGGTTACCAAACAAATATATAATATTTGTCTATACAAGTTCGCGAATTGGTTTGGTAACCGAAAAAAAGATCTATTGCAAGAATGCAATCAGCCAAAAGTACAAAATGTTGATGATATAATGCCTGAATGTTCGCAACGGCGTCGGGTTTATTTCAGAGACGCCACTTGGTCAAATGCCAGTTCTAACAGTGACTAAAGGCGGGAAGAAATCTTTGCTCTGCCAGTCGGGGACCATCGCTAGGAGCTTGGCTAGAGAGTTCGGTAAGGATACTAGATTTATTTTGACATTTTTAATTCTCCAACTCTTTGAATCCCGCCCGTTTAACATGATATGGATTTATGATGCAAGTCTTATGTCTTAAAGAGAAGTGTTTCACAGTAACAAAAAAGCTTCTAACGAGTAATACAAAACAAGATTTTAATATGGAAACGCGTGTGACTTGTTAATAAAGCAAATATGACTACATTTATTATGCTTATGAACATACATGTTTGAACAAAATCACATTTGAAGAATAACCGCACAGATTAAATAAAGTGAATGAATATAACCTTCAGGTTTGGGAGGTCAAGGTAGCGAGGAGCAGCAGCTTGTAGAGGAGGTGTTTGACACGGTTGGGGATGTACATACCGCCGCCTTCAAGTTCTACTTCGAAAAAGACGAGAAAAGCAAGGTAAAAATACATATACATATACGTATTACTGTACCATAACCATAATAATTACCAGTAATGACTAGTAAGCTATTTTGTATTATTTTGTGAAATATCACATAAAGCAATGCATTTGGTAACCGATTTCGATGTATTATTAACGAATGTAATCCTCACCCCTTTGCATTTGCTGAAAGATACCAGTTTCGGTCTTATCATTGATATTCAATTCACAGACTTTGCATTTACATGTATATCCAAATCACAAACTTATCATGGTTATCCAAGTCACGTACTTATCACTGATATCCAATTCACGGAAATGTAATTTTTATCCAATGTACGGACTTATATTTGATATTCTTTCAGACAAACAATACATTTTAATACAAAAAAGTACTAATTTCATGTTATTTTTGACTTTTGAAATTGTGCGTTTACTTCAAGGCGGCCGCTAAGACAGATGTTGTTGACAACCACATCCCAAGATTGGGCAATTACATCAGCAAACGAATGAAGGAGTACGGAAAGAATGGATTTATCATTGGCTCTAAGGTTAACACTTCTTTGTTGGCAGATATTTTACACTTTATACCGTACTATACTTTCTGTTAAAACGCGCATTGAGTTCAAAATATTAACACTCACTTCACGTCCATCAATGAAAGTATGCAATTATGTACGATGACCTTTCTTTTTTTCTTTTAACCCATTTATGCATAGCGTCTAGAAAATAATGATGCGGCGTCTCATCTGGGTCTGCGCTGTTTGATTAAAGGAATTTTTGTAAGAAATATTCTAAATATAGAAATAAATATACAAGACCTCCCTAATTTTGGAAATAAATTGATCCAATTTAGAAGGATGGGAGAGTCCACTAGGCATAAATGGGTTAAAATTAGATAGCTTTTTTGAGAATCTTTTTTTTTTTTGCTTTTAGTTAAGTTTGATCTGAAGAGTTATAAGTTGGCGGGCGGTTGTTGCAGTTGCAATTTTTAAATCAAAGTTTTGCTGAATGCGAATTGTATTAGTATATACAAAACACCACATTTATCATGCAATGAATAAAATAAGATTGGGTGTGGGTTATCTTAGAGTTCCGTACAACAAAAATGTCAGGCTACATGCTCTTAACATGCACAAAACCCAGAGAGTTTATATAGTTTATTTTGGTAAAGAACAAACATAAATCCTAAATATTCCCTTTCAGTTATCACTGGCTGACCTAGCCTTATTTAACATCGTTGACCAGTCCAGCGATATGGGTTTAGGGGACGCCTGGGCGAAGTTCCCGGATGTTGCTGCGCACTCCAAAAAAGTGCAAGGAGAAAAGAATGTGTCGGCTT
The DNA here is from genome assembly GCF_020536995.1 of Dreissena polymorpha. Lineage (NCBI taxonomy): Eukaryota > Metazoa > Mollusca > Bivalvia > Myida > Dreissenidae > Dreissena > Dreissena polymorpha. Next base: position 48,212,399 of record NC_068355.1, on the reverse strand, counting down.
ATTTAGCTAAGCGTTCAAAATAACTGTTCAATGGCATTATCATGTATAGTTATTCATACACCTAGTCTTGATTCATCCAACAATGCCATAGCTGAAACATGACAGTGTGCCATTTTATCTGTGAACGTTGATATTTTTGTGTTGTTCACTCAGTTAACGTTCCGGGTAAACATATTTTATATTTGAACAATTTTGTTTAGTGAACTTCTATTTATAGCTGTTGTATGCGTTGAATAAAACGCGTAAACGTTTATTGGGTTCCTTCTGTTGAATCAATGGAACTCAATTTTACATCCTTTACGAAATTCTCAGGTGCAAAAGAGAAACATGTCGGGTTTCGATGTTCTCTTATTTCTAATACCAATATAGATTTAAAATAACATATTTCACTTCCTAAAATGTATTTTTGTATGTATTCGAAAATATTGTATTCATCGCTCTCATTTTTTGTATGGTCAAAGGTGTACAACAAATGTCACACAGACACTGGATCAGAACAATCATTATATACTAATGATATAACAACCGTTAAAAAATGATTCTTTGCGAAAAGCTGGGTCAGAAGGCACATTTATTACACAGACAATACAACACTACTTAAAAGTGTACAGTCTACCTTCGGGTCTCACGTGAGCTACCTAGGTCCTTGGAGTTGTTTGTGTGTGTGTGTGTGTGGGGGGGGGGGGCTGTTTCTTTACAAACACTTGAGATATTCATTTGGAAACAATGTTTAGAGGCCATGTCGAGTAGCCAAATGTTCACGTACTTTAGGCAGACCTCATGCTAACATGGCGTATCTGGTAAAGAAAGAACGATCAATTAACTGATGATGGGACTATTTTATCTGGTGTTTATTGGTCACATGAAAAAATGTTTATTTATGGTTTATTTATTTGGTATCATATAAATGATTGTTTGTGAACTAATACGATGCACTTTTACTTTTCATTGTTCTTCCATCAATTAATCTGCATAATTTCGCAATTAAATAATCGAATGAATGGTCGGACAGATTATAATTTTTTTTTTATTGATGCATGCCACTAGACAATCCGAAATATGTTTCGGATTCGTTTGCTGTATATGTATTTAACTTAAATTGAATATTTAACTTAAAAAACGTCAATATTTTTCAACAAAAATCCAGAGAGTCAAGCGTAACTGAAATTACGTCACACGACATACGTCATAAATTTCGAATTCATGGGATTCATATACAAATACGAAAAACTGGTTTGTAATATATTTTAGTGACAATATAGGATTATGTGTATCAAAATCACCGTTTTCTTATTAGAAAAACAATACGTTATGAGGTCCTTATAATGTAAAGGCAGCATTGATGTATATTTTGGAAGAAGTAAGGCCATTTCGTATTAAGAGGAAAAAAATATGTTTTAGTTACGAACCCTTTGATCATAACACAAAAGCCGAGCTTTTATCTTAAAATCTGCGACCATTTTCATTTTTCGAGGGCGTTTCAATAAGCCAAATGCTTTCGATGTAATCGAGCTAACATAAATAGGATAAAACGAGATGCCGATTTATTGGTGAAAACATTATGTCACTTCACTATCAATTGAAAAATGCATATCTATGTTTAAAGTAATACTTTGGACGCACAAAGTGATTGATTCTAGTGAAACACTTTCTTTATAGAGAATGACCGTCGACAAAGAGTCCGATCGCCAGCCAGCGGGAAGACTGTAGGTTATAGCTTTTTAAATCGCAAGTTTGAAATGAACACAACCCATTCACATTTATAAAGAGTGTGTCTTAACGAACATGTGAGTGCACTGTTTATCATCCTATTTATGTTATAGAGATAACTTAGAAAAAAATAACAACAACATGTCCTGTTTTGGACGTTCTGAAAGCATAGAATATATGATGAACATGGTATAATAAGAAACATATAATGTAAAATAAAATTTGCAATCACCATCATATATTGTTGAATATCGAATCATATCACACTAAGAATATAATTTCATGATGGAAATTCCATTTTCCAAACTTTTGTTTTTTGACACCATATCGCCCTCTGGGTGCAAAGGGGCGATATACACATTCAAAATATATAATAAGATAATTGATGAAAATAAATTAAACAATAAATCTACGAGCAATACTTTCTATTCACCAATGAGGTAGTCATAAAGATGGCGCTGTTGACCCTGTTTTGCTGTTGATGCATGACTTGTTACCTTAGCAATTCCAACGGTGTCAACCAGTCTCTGACCTTAACATCGGCGTAGCAGATTTACCTAGCTTTTCACCTTCAATGACCTTTACATAACGCCAGCAGACACGAATCCCTGAACTTTGGCTACATCAAAGTGTCTGTTCACTGCGTAAAGGATGTAACACTAGTCAGTGTAAGAAATTCCGGACCTCTCTCTCTGCATGTAGATCAGGCTGTGGAACCCAAAATCAGTCTTAACCCGGACAAAATTGGAACAGATTTGAAACTTACATTTTGTGAAAGGTTATAGCTTGTAGATTCTGAATTCAAAAAGTTCCAGAAAATTCCGGGAAAAACGGGAAACATCAGAATCCAAGATGGCGTCCAAGATGGCCGCCGTAAGTTAAAATCAGGGGTAAAATCAGAAATGTCACATTTTGAAAGGTATAATTGGTAATAGTATGTTAAATACTCTTGTGATTTATTGGCATTAGTTTAGCAAATTTTATCACCTGTCTTTGACATACTTGAGGTCAATTTCAATGTCATATTACAGGTCAAAGGTCAAATTTTAAAGAAAATTACAAATTTTTCCACAAAGAAGTTACGTTTGCAAGAGTAAATGGTGCATTCTGATATAATCATCTTTACGGTAGTAGAGTACAAGCAAAATTTGTTTCTCTGCTGGAAGTAAAGCAATATCTGGTTACCAAGGTAACAGCCAGAATGACATCCAAGATGGCCGCCATCAACTATGTAGAAATAGAGGAAAATCGTAAATTTGACTCATCGAACACTATGATGTAGAATGGAAACATAAATACTCCTGTAACTAATTGACATTAGATTAACACATTTTATCATTTTTAATTGTCATACTTGAGGTCAAGGTGAAGGTCAAAATTAAATTGAAGGTCACACAATCAATTTTGGAAGGCAATTGCCTGTTTTAACACAAAGAAAACACATGGTTACCGTATTCACATTGTTTCGTAATTTTCGTACTGCGGCGCGAGTAATAAGAACTAACGCATTAGAAACAGAAATGAAAATGATGGCCAATTTTGTTCACCATTCAGGTGGTTTCATCTGAAATCTGTAAATGACGTCATCAACAATAGAAAAAAAATGACGTTACATATGCTACAAAAAGGCCGAAGATATAAACAGAAGTCTGGCAGCGATATGAAAATGACGCAATGTGTCTGATAAAACCATGTAAGTATACAGCATTTGCTGAAAAACATTTATATAACATGTCAGTTACCATTAAAATAATACATTGACAAAACATTTTCATTTTATTGATCCGATGACCGCTGTTATACACCCTGTTCGCAAAACCAGAATCAATGTATAAGACATATTAGATAATATATTTAGACAAGCCACATATATTTCAGATGTCTACCGTTGGATTATTATTCATTTTAATGACCTTATCTGGAAAAAAAATTGAAAAAAATAATAGAAGAAGTAAAGGCTGTTTGATTTTTTTTCTACGGAAGCGGATACGGACCAAAAATGAAAATTCGGGAAAAGAAGCATTATTTTTTTAGTTTCAAAATAAGGTAAAATTGGTAACATTTTAAAACTAAATGTTGCGTCTTTGATCTTTTTTTCAGCGTCACCAACACGCTGTAAAATAATGAACTTAAAGAACCATCTATGTGACCATCATGAATCGTTTTAGCTGAAAATATCTCTTAGAACGGTAAGCTGTATACATGTAACGAACATGCACATTTGATTTATGAATAGGTTTGGACGGATGACTTTATTTTGAAACCAGACCCTACACATAAAATTATGCTTTGTAAATTCTCGAGACGATCTAGTTGTGAGTTATGTGAGAACTATTTCGTTTAAATAAATTATTGATGTTATAGCAATACATTTTAACTCTCATTTAATGGCTACTTTATAAATGTGAATTGTTTTAATGTACTTATATAGGGTTGCAAATGTATATTATTCTTTAAATGTTTACAGGACTGGTTGTGATAATCCGGGAAAAGGCACTACATGTAAATACCAAATCAAGTGAATAAAGAGCGTTATGAAGTAAGAACTTAAAACACTTTCACTTTAGTCTTGTAAAATCAAATACCGGTATACCTTTAAATAAAACAGAATTTAAATATAAAAACGGTTCTCTTTTGAGCAATTATCACCTCAATGTGTGTGAAACAGTATTTTTTTAAAGCTGCTCCATTTTTGCCGTATCATATTTATATATCAAATGTTTATATCATAATGAAATTCCTTAATAGTAAAGATGTTCTAATAACCAGATACAATATAGCATATTTATAGTTCTTTTATCGTAAATGAATATTCAAATAACAGTGCATTGAGATTTTTTATTTTGCAGGAATGACATCGAAGTCGAGCTGCGTATTGTGCGAATATCATAGCTTGATAAGAAAACTATAGGGTTAGGCGAAAAGGACTGCATTTCTCTGAATAGAATAAGCGATTCGCAAGGGGATATTTATGTTTTCGAAAGTGGCCAAGTTCTTTTTGAATATTTTCGAAAGAACTTCTTACCTGGGCGAATTTTTTTACTGAAGCGTAAACTGGAACCTGAAATACCAAAAGTTGTCATTCGTTCGGACAAGAACTTTGATTTTAAAACAGATTGTTTATTTTGTGAAAATGTTGTAGAGTTGAATACTCAGCACCCATCTGAAGGTTCTAAGCGGCACTCTGTGAAAACAACTAGTTTCCAGTATTATAAAACAAGCGAAAGAGAAGATGAATGGGGTAAAGTTGTGCTCGCCAGAATTGAATACTCGAGAGATCTTTTTGCCTCAGATGAAACATATCAACAGGACTGTAGTGTTAAATTCCGGACAAAAGATGAAGATATATTTACGCCTACGCCAGCAAAAAGAAAAAAGGAAGAAAAGTGTCAGAAGACAGAGAAGCGGCTTTCCTTGAAGTAGTAAAGGAAATCGAACATAATACAAATAGGCCCTATACCATTGAAGAACTTGTGAAAATGATGAAATACAATTTACGTGAAAATGCCGATTCTGAACCTTATTCGAGTAAGCACATGAAACGTCGTCTTATAGAACATCTTGGATCAAGAATATATATTACTGAAACATGTGGTAAATAAAATTTAATCACATTAAAACTTGAGGTGTCGAAACATGTGGAAAACTTCTATGAAGAAAGCAAAAATGACAATGACGATGAAAAAAAGACAAAACTCATCAAAACTGCTGCAAAATTAATACAAAATGACATTGCTTTGATTCCAAATAAGAAAGAAAATTAACCTACAAGTGTAGACGTAGAAAGCAAAGACGCATGATTTGATTTTCTGCCTGATTCATTGAATATTGTTTTGGGAATTTTGATTCCGTGGAAAGATTCTGATTTGAAAAAGCTGCGATCGGCCAAACTCTGGTTCAGGCAGCAAGACCGATACCAATATTAGCTCCTTTGCAATTCGGGCTAGATGTACAGTTACATCAAATGTTTGGATCGAAAATGCTGGTTTGTTAAATGAATTGGGGTTTAGTATGCCCTATTTTGAAACGCAAAGGTTTGAGAAGTCTGCATCAATGATTCAAGACTTTAACATTCCAGACTCTCAAGACAATTCATGGCCGATAACGTTGATCATAATGTTAGAACAATTGATGGGCTAAACACTTTACATGGAATGGGGATGATGATGGCAATAACGTTGATCATAATGTTAGAACAATTGATGGGCTAAACACTTTACATGGAATGGGGATGATGATGGCAATAACCCCAGGAGTAAAAAATGTCAACAAGGTTGTGCCGAGGATGAATGCATCTTCAACTGACCTCGCATCTGTAGGGAAAGTGATTATAAAATTCAAGGATTCAGCACAACGAGTTTGGATAACGTTCGCAAAGCTTTCCGAGTTCATTACCTATGACAACACTTACAACATCGACCTTCTTTGGAAAATGTCATGGCTCTTACGACCAGTGGAATGGGATGATGCAAATGGCGCATAAAGGTACACATCTAGGAGTATCCACAGCCATATTCCTGCCCATTATTGACATGGACCCCAACAATGAAAAATGTATATACTCTACATTATCGTACGTAATGAGCCTGGCTACAAAATACAATGTAGATCCATTGATAACATTTGACCAGCCGTTATGGCTCAAGGCGCAAAATCATGAAACAGAACCCGCTAATAGCGACGTGAAGAGAGTTGTGTCTCGCCTTCGAGGACTGCATGTAGTAATGAGTTTCCTTGGGTCAATAGGAACTACAATGACAGACTCAGGACTAAAAGAGCTATTACAAAGTGTGTATGCTGAAAATGCTGTAACGCATATACTTACAGGCAAGGCTATAAGTAGAGCAATAAAAGGACATCTTTTGGTAGAAACGGCTTTGTTTGCACTTCTTACATCTTATGCATTCAATATCCAAGTCAAAGAAAGAGAAACAGCTTTGTTAGACAATGAAAATGATAATGAAAATCAATTTGGTGAAACAGTCCGTGATGAATTAAGGGATGATAAACCTGATGATGATTATTAGGATGTTGATGATGATGATGATGATGATGATGATGATGATGATGATGATGATGATGATGATGATGACGAAGACAAAGAAGATAATGATGCCAAAGTGTTCGATTTCAGATTATCAAGAGACTCTAGTGTGGATAGATCATTTGAAAACGACTATGGAGAAGATTTAATCTCAGTCTAAAAGAAGATACAGGTGAAGATGAACTAAAAACGATTTCGGAGGAGGTAGAGAAAATGGTCCTACGCATAGAGACCATACGAAACAGGTTGATGGAATTGAGACGGATGTAGATACGATCAATTTATCAGAACATGTACACCGAAAGTCATCAAGCGTTTAATTCATTGATATTAATCAGAATTAATCAATCCTTGCTGATTCTAATGAAAATCAACAACAAGAAATGACTCTCGAGGAGTCACAAAATGACAAATATGATAAGAACTTGGATAGTGATACAGTCATAAGTAAGCAAAAATGAACGTCTAATTATGAATGATTTGAAAACAGAGACTTACAACCAGATGGTACAGACGTAGAGTCCTCTTGGGAAAATGAGCTGGTTGAAGTAGAAACATTGAAAACTATGTCACTACTGGATAAGTTGCTGCTCGGTGAAGTTGACATTCAATATGCTGAAAAATCGAATATTTTAAACGAAGCAGTAAAGTAAGACACTAAAGACGGCTGTAGACAAATTAAACGAGTTAAGAACAGCTCAACTTTGGATTGAGTATATTGAAATGGTCGACATTATACTCAGATTTACAAAGGCAGAACGAAGAGGTAACTGGTTTTTACATGTACAGACCCTTCGAGAAATGTTACCATTTTTCGCTTCAACTGGACATAATAACTACACAAAATCGGTATAAATATATATAAACAAGATGCTGGAACTACCAACAACTCACCCTTCTGTCTACAAGCAATTTCTTGAGGGCTTGCATGAAGTTCGGAGATCTGATAAATATTTTGCAGGACTTTAAACTGATCTTATCATTGAGCAAATGTTAATGAGAAGTTTAAAGGCAGTAGGGGGCTTGACTAGAGGAAGAGGAATCGATGAATATCAGAGGGCTCAGTGGATTTTATCAAGGCCAGCATGTTCTGAAATTACTATTCAAATGCAGGAGTTAACAGGGAGGATGTATGAAGCAAGCGAGCAACACAAGGAATGTGGGAAATCACGACAGTAGGGGCGGGAATCAGTCTTTGAGAAGCATATCTAGTGGTTTTGTAGTAGGTGAGAAAGTGAATGCAGATAAAGGTAGAGAGGTGGGAGAAATAATCATCGAAAGTATGGGAGGGAAGAACATTCAAGAATATTAATCTTCCAGAAAATCACAGGTTGATACAATGAATGACAATGCCTGTGTGAAAATTGATGGAGAAAAGGAAAATATAGATCCGCAAATCCTCTTTCAAAAGTTAATTATCCACCGCCATAGGCGGAGGGATATTGTTTTGGCGTTGTCCGTCCGTTCTTCCGTCCGTCTGTCTTTCCGTCTATCCGGAGCCATATCTTGGAAGTGCTTTGGCGGATTTCATTGAAACTTGGTATGAGTATATATGGATAAGAGGATGATGCACGCCAAATGGCATTGTACACCATCTGTTTATAACAGAGTTATGGCCCATTGTATCTTGAAAAAAAATGCTTTTTTGAGTGTCAAATATAACACTTTTGTGTCCAGAAGCATATTGGCGGGGGTTATCAATTCAACGAATTTGCTTGTTACAGCAGCTCAATGATCTGTACCCTTAGATGACCCTGAATTATTGTCTTACGAGCTTTGTACATATCCTGCTTCCCTATTTGAAAGAAAGAATATACATAGAGAATCACAGAAGGCATCCTTAGGTGCTGATTTAACGAAAGGAGTTTCGAGTAGTGAATTACAGCAAGATCATTTAAATATCCAGTACGTTGTTGATTGAGGGCACTTAATTCAAAAACTGAATTGGCCTCGGGGAAGAACATATGGTGCAGTTTGTGACATGTACATTAGCTTTATTCAACGAAAATACCAAGAAGGCACGTTGTGTTTGTTTGATGTGTGTCAGGACCATCTACTTAGGACAATTTTCTTAAAAGGAGACCAAATGGAATGGTAGGAGTAGAGGTGCGTGTAGAACAAGAGCTGTTGATGAACACAACCAAGAAAATCTTCTTCTTAAACAGTGCAAATAAACAGCACTTCATAAATATATTAGCAGATAATTACAGAAGCAAGAATTAGATGTTACAAAATTTTCGGCAGATGCAGACTATGAAATAGTGAAAGTCGCTCTAGAATATGCAGTCAACACTAATGCGTCATAGGTGAGGACACCGATTTGCTGGTGCTATTGTGTCACTACTATCGATCGACAGGAAATTTAGTCGAAAAGTGAGTCAACGAAAAATGTCAGTAAATATACGCAAATTACAGCAGAAACTTGGAGAAAACATATAACAGAACATACTATTCCTACATGCATTCCTTGCGACACGGTTTCAAAACCAAGTGGTTTTGGTAAAACGATTTCATTGAGACTCTTTAAAGGTTTTGAAGTTTTTCCTAAAATGCTTTCTATTGATTAATGTAAACAGTTGCTCTTAAAAGCTCCAGTAAAAATCAAGAATAAATTTAATAAAAGAAAAAAAAGCAGCCCTCAACAGAGCTCGAACCACTGACGTCTGGAGTCCTGGCGTAAAAAGTCTCCGACTTAGACCCTCGACCGTTCTTCCGCATACAATGTCAGATGTATTTTATACTTTATAAAAGCAATCGTCGTAGTTTCACAAAATATAGCGACAACAACAGAACTCTCCAAATTATTCAACGGTTTCGCGTTGCAACGCTTTATAATTTCAAGTTTTGAAATCGTTAAAAAGCTGCATATAATGGCTATATTAGAGCATGGTAAATGTTCAGTATTACTGTTTCCTCACAAATATCATAACTAAATCAAAAATGTGCGAATCTGAAACAACTTTTATATATATATTTTTTTTATTTTGTCAATTTACCAAAACGTGTAAAGGCCCCTTTAAGAAGTCAAAGCGCCTTCGTGAATCTGTGGTATTGTTCAACAAACTTCCACACTAAACTTCACAACAAAGCTGAGGGGAATCCTTGATGATTATGCTGAATTCAGAAAGAACAGAGGCAACATCTATGAATGACCTGATAATGAAGGTGTTTTAGATAAATCGGCACAAAACCCAACAACAGTATGTCCAAAGAACAACTCGTTCAGCGAGGTATCATGCACTGCGTGCTTATTATCAGGTTTTGGAATGGAAAGGTAGTTCCAGCTAGTCCTTGTGATTATGGCTGGGAGACAGTCAACGACTGTTTGGTACCGAAGATGACGGATAGCATAATAGCTCCAGACAATATACTTAAGGTTGTACGTTGTTCACGCAAAATTGGGTGTAAGACAATGTCATGTACCTGCAGAAAACTTGGACTCAAATGCAGTATTGTCTGTAAACATTGTGATGGATCATGTGCAAACCAATCTGAGATATCAGTGGACTAAACGGTGTCTATGTAAGTACATTATAGTTGGATTCAGACAGAGTCGTTAATTCAACGAAAGATTAATTGGTTCATGTGTTGGAACTTAAACTTGGATTCATGACTTTATGTCACAATTTCTAAGCACATACTCCTTTAGAATTTCAATTTCAAATACGATAAGGGTTCTATGGTTTGGACATTTTTAGTAATCATCTTCATTTACAATGAATTACTTTAACAAGTATATAATACCAAATTTTCTTCTTTAAAAAATATGTATAGACTAATTCAAATGATGTAATTGAACATTATTGCTTTTGAAACTCTAAAGGAGTATGTGCTTAGAAAGTATCCTTTATTCTATGATATGTTTTAAAGGGTAATGATCTATGATAGACTAATGTTGTTTATATATTGACTCTTTATCAGAGCTCCAGATAAGGTTTTGAGAAATTCTTAACGTTACTACCAGATTTTCAAAAAGAATTCTTAACTCTGAAGTTTTATTCTTAATGTTACTACTAAGTTTTGGAAAATAATTCTTAGCTTTTCTAAATGACCAAAAAATAAATAATAATGGTTATTTTCATGCATAAAAACAAAATAAACATACTAGCAACTTTATTTATACGAGTTCAACAGTGTCTATTCATTATTATACAATTTTATTTTTCATATGCCCAAACTGTGCTTAGATTGCATGCCATCGATGATTTTTTTTCATATTTCATAATTAAAACGGGTCTCCCCTTCAATCTTTTCAACGATTTGCCACGGGAATTGTCCCTTCCACTCGTTCATGTTTTTTTTTCTTTAAGTGTTGGACCCGTTCTGTCGCGTTATTTTAGATTTTCCGACTGTGTCGGCAACTGAACATACATGTACAACGTCGTATAAGATCTTTACTATAATGTCTTTCTTAACATTCAACTTCGGCTCCCTTTGCGTACAATATGTTAAAAGCGTGTTTTTGCACGCTTTGCAGTTTTTTTAGGACGCTCTCTGGTCGCCGCCATTGTTTTTTGACAGATAGACTGTACACTCCGCTTTTATTGGAAAAAAAATGCGCTTCTTTAAACAAACCCGATAACCATTCTATATAAGCACCGAAAAGATCTTTAATACGCGAAAAGAATTCAATAAAAATCGATACGAACCGATGTAAAAATTATATTCGTAACTTGATTTTGTAATTCTTAATGGTACGACAAGATTTTTAAATAAATACGTAACGGACTTGAAAATAATTCGTAATTACGAAAATACGACCCTTATCTGGCGCTCTGCCTTATGATGCAAGTATTAGTAAGAGTATTTTCAATAAAAATGTACTTGAAATATATATAAAGCGACACATTTTCAATATAAAGAAGTGAAACTCCAGCTGCTGGAGCAGTATTGAATTTTCATTAAAAATAATTAGTTGGTCCTTTATTTAAGGCAAGTTACCGATTGCCCAAACAGTAAAAAACAGCACAATACAGCACAATACAAACCAACATAAACACAAACTAGTGACCTGAAAATCAATAGGGGTCGTCTGCGAGTCACGATCAATGTACCTATGAAGTGTCATGATCCTAGGCAAAAGCGTTCTTGAGTTATAATCCGGAAACCATTTTACTATATTCGGGTCACCGTGACCTTGACCTTTGACCTAGTGACCTGAAAATCAATAGGGGTCATCTGCGAGTCATGATCAATCTACCCATAAAGTTTCATGATCCTAGGCGTATGCGTTCTTGAGTAATCATCCGGAAACCATTTTACTATTTCGGGTCACCGTGACCTTGACCTTTGACCTAGTGACCTCAAATTCAATAGGGGTCATCTGCGAGTCATGATCAATCTACCCATGAAGTTTCATGATCCTAGGCGTATGCGTTCTTGAGTTATCATCCGGAAACCATTTTACTATTTCGGGTCACCGTGACCTTGACCTTTGACCTAGTGACCTCAAAATCAATAGGGGTCATCTGCGAGTCATGATCAATGTACCTATGAAGTTTCATGATCCTAGGCCCTAGCGTTCTTGAGTTATCGTCTGACAACCATCTGGTGGACGGACGTACCGACCGACCTACCGACATGAGCAAAGCAATATACCCCCTCTTCTTCGAAGGGGGGCATAAATATGAATAAAGCTGGGGTCACCGCCTTGGAACGGTTAATGCAAAGCATTGGGGGTTTAAACCTGGTTATAGAGCGCTCAACCTCACACTTGGCCCAGCAATATTCATAATACATTTAAGTGTAAATAAAATTTAACGTCATAGCATTGTAACTCAAATTAAACAATAATAAAAGGGAATTAAAACGCATTCAATTTAATTACTATTTAATTACTCAATTGCATTGAAGATACAAGAGTAACAGAGTTACAACTTTTTGACGAACGATCAAATAAAACTATTAACAATTCTTTATAGAAAAAGATTTGAGATTATAGTGTCATGGAGTTAATATCTCAGATAATCATCGCGCAAATACAGGAAGAAGCAGCAATTATGGGTGTAAAAATTCCATATTACATAGCTTGGTTGTTTATGTGAATGCTAAAAAAAATAAAAAAAATAAAATCAAACAAGAAACGCCTATCAGAGAGAAAATATAAATAAAATGGAACGTTATAAGCCCAATGACCTATGCATGTTTATTACAACTGGGAAAGTCGGTCGTATGACGTCACAAAAATCCATAATGACATAATGACGTGAACAAATTCCAGGGGCAGTACTAAATAAAATTATTAATGGGGCTGTGCTACTAATAAAACAAGTTTAGGTGATTTAATATTAAGAAGCAAATGAATAAAAATGGTAACTCCATTAAAGCGACATTATTGTTTTCAAACAGTATATAGGTGTTTTGACAACTGAAGACAGAAATGATTTGATGTACGATTTGAGTACAAATGTAGTTTTCATGCAGATTTGTTCATACGACACAATGACACAATTTTATTAAACAGTGAAAAATGCCTATAATGTAGTTTTCATGCAGATTTGTTCATACGACACAATGACACAATTGTATTCATCAGTGAAAAATGCCTATAATATCACTAATGAGTCCAAATTTTAAGGGAAGAAAGATATAGTGAATCGAAAACCATCAAACACGTGTTTTTAAGTACATAAGCATCGTATCCCTTTTGATAAAAACAAGTTAATTAAATTGAAAAGTTTAATATGAACATTTGGTTTAACATATTTTAATTTGCGGACACGCTTCAAAACATCTCCGTAAAATGATGGATGGGAGATTCCATTATTAAAATGCCATTTTAAAGAAACATTATATTTTGAAATTAAATCACCATACTTAGAGTAAAATCTAGCAAATTTATTTCTTAGGTTATGATATAAAAAGCCTTGTTTTAGCAATTTTTAGTTAATATTAGATTACGATCATTAAAATCTTTAATACACGAACATAATCTGGCATAACGTACCAACTGCGAAATGTAAATAACATAGGAAGATCCTTTAGGGATGTTGCCATCTAGAAACGGAAAATTCACAATTTCAAAGTTAAAATCGTCCCGTTTGTCGTATGAACTAGTTTTGATCAAATTATTATTAATAGTTAAATGTAAGTCTAAATACGCAGCGTCTGTAATGGATATACACGATCTATTTAAGACTAGTTCTTTTGGGTAGATTTTGTGAATATATTGTTCAAATAATGGATTATCTAAATTAAGTATGTCATCAATGTACCTACTAGTAAGGTTAAAACAATTAATCAAATCTACTTGCTTAGTTTTAGATAATTCTAACATAAATTCGCTTTCATAACAATATAAAAAGGTCAGCTATAAGTGGCGCACAATTAGTACCCATAGGAACGCCAATAATTTGTTTAAATATTTTACCATTAAATTCAACAAACAAGTTATCCAAAAGAAAAGTAAGTGCTGCACAAAAGTCAAGACCAGTCCAAATGATGTAATTATCTAATATCTGATTAGTAAAAAAAGCTGTTTTAGTGTTTAAAGCTAGATACAAACACTTCTCTCAAGCAAAAGTTTTTTCAATCAAAGAAACAAGTTTGGATTGTATTAGAGCGTGAGGAAGCGTTGTATATAGTGTAGAAAAATCATAAGTACTTACCTGTGACACCTTATATTTTTTATTTTCAATTTTATCAATAACTTCTAAGGTGTTTTTTATTGACCAAAATAGGTTAATATTACTATTTTCATAAACTTTATAACAAAATTTAGCTATTAATATCTAATAGCACTCAATGCAGATGTAAGATACACTGATAATTGTTTGGTGGTACAAGACACTGAATTAGCGATAAAACGACTTTTATATGGCGTCTTATGTAATTTAGGTATCCAGTAAAGTGATGGCAATTTCTTGTCAGTAATATTGACTATTACATTTAACTTTATGCATTGGGCAATATGGTCGGTAATAATTTCATTAGGTTGCTTATTGTACTCACAATATGATGTAGTTTGTGAAAATTCTTGTGAAATAGTTTGAACATAAAACACTCGTCATATTATTTTAACATTATTAGCAGCCTTATCAGCAGGAACTAAGACGAATTTAGATTTTAAGTCTTCAAGCAATTTACAGAGATTTTGTTTATTAAATTTAGGTGAATGTGGTAGGGCTAAAGGGTGTGTATCATAAAAACATATTTTAGTCATGGCCATTCTAAATATTTTTGTTTTCCAATCATTGAGTGCAGTAATTTCAGCATTTTCCTTCCTGCACCATTTAGTGCAATAATCATGTAAGGATGTTACGATATTCTTAATGCAGTCATCAAAATCAACAGGAATAGGCCTCTGCGTAGCAAATTTCTAAGGTTTTTATTGTGAATGAAATTAAGGTCCCCAGTAATAACATGTGCAACAGGACCATATATATATTTAGAACTAGTACAGTCACATAATGTAGGACAATTTCTTATTACATTTATATCTGTGGAAATAGAATTATAATTAAAAACGATACTTCTTACAGGTTTACTATATTTGTAGCAAATAAGTGGTGATTCAGTATTGCGGAAATAAGGGGGAATCAACCGACGTACATTTTTATCATTGAATATTTTAGGAAGGTCAATTAAATCAAGACCTTTGTTACAAAACTCAATTTTGATACGATTTCTAGTTTTGTTAAGTACATATTCAATAAAAAGTTTAAGATAGTAGTCAATGAAAGATTCAATAATACAAGCACAATCATTTAGAGGGTCAGATTGAAGTAAAATAAGTTTACATTCCTTATCAATATGCGCCAACGAAGAAACAGAAAGAGAGGAAATAAAAGATTGTTTAATTTAATTACGGTACCCCACCCACTTTTATAATAACATACTTGAAACGTTGTACATACCTGAATTCAGTCGCAAATATTAAAGTTGAAACTTTAATTTTGACATTATGCATATTGTAATGATAATTTCCGCCACAAAATGGAGTTGAAGGCACATTGTAGACATGTTGGACGCCATTTTGGACGCCATATTGAATTTTCAAGTAGATAAAAAAACAATAAGTGCAAACATGTTATTGTTGTGACATAACGTGAATGTAGGCAACAATTTCCACAATGAAATACTGTCAATTGTTTAAGTAATTTATATAAAAAATTTTTTTTTAGGTAATTGGCCGCCATTTTGGACGCCATATTGGTTATTTTAGTATGAAAACAAGCGATTTGTAAAATTATGCTTTTATATCCTTATTTAAAAAGATTTAGGCACAAAAAGACTTATACTTTTAAAGAAATAATCTAATAGTGCTCATAGTATCAAAATAGACGCCATTTTGGACGCCATCTCGGATTCTGGTGTTTCCCAGATGGAAATTTTCGGGAACTTTGTGATCTCAGAATCTATGACCTTTCAGAAAATATAAGTTTCAAATCTGGTCCTATTTGTCCGGGTATACTAAATGTTTAAACGACAAATAGACACAAATTTTTGCCCAGTTACAGTTGCGCGTTAAAATCCATCTCGCAGAATTTCAGGGTCTGTACTCGGTCACTAAATCGTCAGAGCAAGACATATTTGACTATCGATAAACACAGTTTTGCTTTCAAAATGAGAAAACAAACATCATCGAAATAGTACAGTGTCACAATAAGAGGAAACTCGTTTAATTATCTAACCGCAAATGTTTGCCGTACTCGGTTAGCACGTCTGGAAATCGTTCATGAACGCCTGAATAGACTTCCCTTATCTGCGAGTATGCTCTTTTGAATTCAATTTTATGTCGAAAAGCATTGTGCTAAAATCAGTCATTTATAATTCGCAATAAGTTTTTTTTAACCGCGCCATGCGAAAATAGGTCTGATGCCATATGCGCCCATCAAAGCTATAACCCACCCAGTCTCCGCATTTCTCAGTCTGGTCAGTAGATACATAATGAGACCATAAAACCTTGAGTGATTTTATAGCGGACAGCATCATCCCTGGCCAGACTGCGCAAATGCACAGGCTGGGATTGAGCTACGCTAGCCCAAACGCCATAAGACCCATTTTCGCATGACGCAGTTATGAAAGTTTGATTTGAATGTGTCGAAACAAAACTGCGTGTTATTCAAATATTTACATACGATATATTTCGTTGGTGAAAAAGAAACTTATAAAAAGCCATGTGATTACAAATATGATGCGAACTCCCGTAGTATAATTATTTGTGAGCGTTAGCAAATCAGTATGCCTTAGCTACGCTAGGAACCGTAACCCGTGAGTGCCTGTGTGGATAACTCCAGTAAAATTTAGCAGACGACAGAATGCTTAAAGCGTCTGCTTTAACCACCGCATCTGCCTGTTCTCACTGGTATAGTACATAGTGTTTATTTAACAGCTTGTAAGACAACGTTGGCCAGTCTAGTGTTGATCGTTGAAATCTGTACATATTGGCTGATTTCAGGGAAAACGGGGCTTAATGCATGTCAAATAAGATAAGCATGTGCACACTGATTAGCTGTATCAATGATTTAAAAAAAACAACACAACACATCACGACCTGTGTTTTAAGACACACTCTTTATACATTTGAATGGGTTGTGGTCATTTCAAACTTGCGATATGAAAAGCTATAACATAATTTTGTAAACTGAGTTGCGTCTAAGATAATACTACAGCGAACTAATTCAGTGCCTTCAGCGCTTTGATTTTTATCTACTAACGCTAATGTGTGGCTTGACTATAATAATACACATTTCATGCGGTGAATATGGGACTAACACGTGAAAACAACACAACAGTTAAACTTTTGTTTTCAATTTAATTGTTTAGAAACGTTAATTTCAAACTTTATTTCAAAGTCATCAATATTTACGCCCGATATATTTTTTGAAGATATATTTCTTGTTATATTTAGCGTTTTTATTAGCTCACCTTATTGCTCAGGTGAGCTTTTGTGACCGGTGTTTGTCCGTCGTCCGTCCGTAGTCCGTCCGTCCGTCGTCCGTCCGTCCACACTGTTCGTAAAACTCTAAAGGCCACATTTATTGTCCGATCTTTATGAAACTTGGTCAGAAGATTTGTCCCAATAATTTCTCGATCGAGTTCGAAACTGGGTCATGCTGTTTCAAAAACTATGTCACTAGGTCAAAAAAAAAAGAAAAACATTGTAAACACTGTAGAAGTCACATTTTATGCCCAATCTTCATGTAACTTTGCCAAAATGTTTGCCTTAATGATATGTTGGTTGAGTTCAAAAGTGGTTCCGGTCCGTTGAATAACATGGCCGCCAGTGGGCGGGGCAGTTTTCCTTATTTGGCTATATAGAAACATTGTTAACACTCTAGAAGTCACATTTTTTGCCCATTCATCATGAAAGTTGGTCAAAACATTGGTTTTATTGATATCTCGGAAGAGATTGAAAATGGTCCAGATCGGTGAAAAAACATTGCCGCCAGTGGGCGGGTCATTTTTCTCTATATGTTTATAGTGAAAACATGTGAACACTCTAGAAGTTACATGTTTGGCCCAATGTTCATGAAATTTGGTCAGAACATTGTTTTCGTTGATACGAGAGTTGAGTTCGAAAATGGTTCCGGTCAGTTGAATAACATGGCTGCCGGGGGGGGGGGCAGTTTTCTTATATTTATATAGTAAAAAAGCTTGTGAACACTCTAGAAGTCACATTATTTGCGCAATCATCATGAGACTTGATTAAAATATTGGTTTTTTATATTTCTCAGATGAGTTCGCAAATGGTCCCGATCGGTCAAAAACATGGCTGCCAGGGGGGTGGGGCAGTTTTCCATATGTGACTAGAGAGAAACACTATAGAAGTCACATTTTTTTCCTAATCATCGTGAAACTTACTCAATACATTGGTTTTATTGATTTCTCGGAAAAGTTGGAAAATGGCTCAGATCGGCGAAACACACTTTTTAGCTCACCTGATTGCGCAGGTGAGGTTTTAGGATTGATCTTTGTCCGCCGTCCGTCTGTCCACATTTGGTTTGTAAACACTCTAGCATTCACATTTCTCAAGCATTCTTAATCAAAGTTGTTGAAAGATCTCAGTCAATTTTGATAATGAGCAAAATCACATAATTAATGCCATAATTATTGCCCTTAGATTGTCCAAATTTTCTTTATGTTATACAAAATCGTTGTAAACACTCTAGAGGTCACAATTTTGTTTCAGAATTTATGAATCTTGGTCATAATATTTAATTTTGTAAGCTAAGTTTGATGTTTGGTTAGGGGGTTCAACTCAAAATAAAGGTATCCAGGTCAAATCTTACAAAAACACTCCATGTGCCAGAAACTTGACCTGAATGTCTGTCTGCCCAATATCTAGGTAAAGTTTGACATTTTGGTAAAGATTGAATGAACCAACTCCTCTCAGGTGAGCGAACTAGGGCCATCTTGGCACTCTTGTATTCGGTTTTAGCACTTTAAGCACTTTTGTCGTTGTCTATAGCATACATGTAGTTATTTGTGAACTCATGTTTAACTTCATATAAATTGAGAACTGTGAACTCAATCAAACTTAACCTTACACAATAGCGTTGTTAACACCCGTGCAATTAAGAATACAGAGAGATTGCCGCTACCTATTGAGAACAAAAGAACGTTTCCATCACATATCAAATTCAACCCCGCTGTATTAGCAAGCACTATCAACGAGGTTACGCAACAGACGCGTGATAGTGTATTAGACTCTCGATATCCAACTATACTTGTTGATCAGCAGTAGTTAAATTTTTCCTTATCTATTAACTCAGACCATTCAACCAAGAAAACAACAACACAATTTTTATTTTTGACCGTGATATATTAATGTTCCAAATCAATAATGTTTGGAAACAGTCGGACTGCCCAAACAATAAAGTCATGAATATTTAAACAACATAAAACAAGCGGAGTAGCGTTTGTGGTAAAATAATTTCAAAACAAATTACACATTTCTTAACAAGTACATGTATCATGTTAGTATTCACACGAACCCATTTTCTGTCGTAACTCACGTGAACATTATACATAATTGAGTAAATCGTAGCTATTATTGATTTTTCATTTGTTTAGATAAAAGTATGGAAACGTTTTTACGTGTACACAACAGCAATTCTCAAATAGCTAAAATTATTGTTAAGATTTAAACCTTACTCGTCGGCCTAATTTACAAAAGAAATACTAAAGTCATAAGACAATTCTGAGCTTTTTACAGATAAAATTTATTGAGCGTAGTAACACTTTTACTAAAATATCTGCAGATATTATCATTTTCATCTAAAATTATATTAATTATATAATTATCATTATGCTTCTTTAGGACGCAAAAAGCTTATCCCAAACTCTTTAAATAAATGGTCAAATGATGCTCCATTCATGAAATGTTAATTACATTGTATATTGAAACGTGTGGGCTATTTTTAAGATTAGTTAAAGTTATCCAGAGGGATCAGAAATCGCGTATATATACAAAAGAATTTATTGAAGGGTAGAAGTCATAAGCAAAAGACAATAGTTAAATTTTTATAAGATACATAATTCTATCAAACAAAATTGCTATAACACAACCAACGAACTTGGTGTGACTTTCGCAAATGCTGATGTCACCTACTTCAAATAGGCTCGTTCTTCGCTGTATCGGCACCCTTCTCTTTTAGATAGTCCATGTTGTCGTTTAACGCAGCGTTCTTAGTCTCGGGTAAAAATAGCTGACATATCACACACACGACCGATATTCCTGCGCAACAGTAGTAAAGTAGTCCCGGGGCAAACTTATCCTGAAAATAAGGCACAGATATGCTCTTGCAAAAAAGGTGACCAGATTGTCATGAATTGTAAAAAAATGTGTATGCGTGAGTGAATTTTTTTACTAGATTTGACACAAATCATGCATACACGCTGGCTATGGCGATACTTCGATAACGGATGGCACTTGGATAACAGAGAAAAACAAAATTCCTCGGGTTCTTTAAACGTTTTTTCTAAATATAAGTTTTTGAGACACAGTGGATTGCGGAGTTGATAAATTGAATATCCTTTTGTATAGAAATATTTAAATTAAGAATAGAAGACGTTGTCAAAAAAAAAGAGAAAATTCCATCGGAAAACAACATAAAAGCTGAATAATCAGTACACATTTCGACAAAATCAAAATACTTAGACATGTTGCAATAAAGTATTTTCTATTTCAGCATATAGAGAACTCACTGTGCTTCAGATACTGAACTTTTGAAAGTATTCAATTGAATTTATCTTTATGTTAAACTTAATTTCTAAATTAAAGTGCATTTCAATGCTAAACGAGACGGTAGATATCTTCTGTCAAGCTTCATTATCTCGTATTGAGTTTATGCAAGATGTTGAAAAAAACAACAAAAAGACAAGCGAACTTGTTACAATAAATTTTGCTCCGCAGTAAAAACGACGGGTTTAAAGTAAATGTTCAGTTTATATGCCAGATTGAAAGACGAATGTAAATATATTAAATGGTATTTCGAGATGAATCCATAAAGGACCAATCGATCGTTAATGCAATAGCCACTGACACGCATTATGACTTTTCCATATATATTTATATAAACCAAAAAAAGCAGGCTATGCCCTAACCAAGAAGACAAGCTGCGGTCCAATCATCGCTCCAACCCTGGCCAACACGCTCAGACAGCCAAACCCACTGGTCCTAGTAAACAGAGTACAATTTTTATAGCATTTGGGTTTTATTTAAATAAAAAAATTCATTTGTTATAAAATGTACATATGAATATTTGTTATCATACTTGGTCTTTTCATTGGTACTACCGTGCGGAATTCTTGGTATTGCGAATCGGCCGAAAATCACGATAAATCTTAGTAGGACTACCTTTTAAAATCCTAACCAATAAACATTAATATAAGACCAGTTTTCGTAGTTATTCCCACCTGATGAGAGTAGGATACAGTTCAATGGTCATTGTTTGAATTGGTCCCCATGCGGCCCCGATACAAAAGTAGACGGCCATTGACAAACCGTTGGTCAACCCGCCTTTATATGGCGTATCTGAAAAGAAAAACAAATGATAATTATATTATATTTTAATTAAGAACACAAAGTCCGTAGCAATTATAACTTAGACATGTTTATGGCATATTCAAGTGATTCAGTTAGGTTTGTAGAAATGATTTTTTAAATTTCAATGGATTTAATCTTATATTTGAACTCATTTCCAACGCCATAGTTATCGGTTATAGTTAAGATAGTTAACAATGTGTAACGCCTTTCTGATCCTTTAGTTAATACCTATGCTCTGTATTATGCCACATACGAGGCCTGCAATGACGATCAGCACAAAGATGACTATGGTGGACAGCCGGCGACCGAGCCTGAAACATCGAGACGACTCAGAAAAGATATGAAGTGTTGTACGAGAACGCTTTGGTCATTCTTTCGTAAGTACGATTAAGAGATCGATGGTCGTAATTACATAGTCATTCAATCAAAACACGTATTTCACAACTTATGTGAAACGAGGCCTCACAATTTGCGATAAAAATGTGTTTATTGCCTGGTTCGAATATGTTACAAATATAACATTGCAACGAACGGTAAAATATAAGATTGATAACTAAACTTCACAGTAATTTTGCACCTTATTACATGACTACAATAAACATAGATCATCAAAGCTATATGTGAAATATACAAAAATATAGACAGTATGGCCTACCTGTTGCTAAGCCAAATTGTGACAGATTTTGTAGGGATCGTGGCGAGGTTAAAGAGGAATATGTTCAGGTAGACGTTCCCAGACAGGCCTTGAATACCGTAGTTGATGCCATACGTTATCAGACCCAAGGCGACCCTGAACAGAGAATTATAATATTAACAAAGCTCCGAGTGTTCCTCTAAATATGCATCTACAATGGTCAATTACATTTACTGTGTATTTGCGTGATATACAATTTTACACAGATGATATATATGATATAATTATGTAAATAGATGTAAATGCAAACCCCGATACCCTAAATTGTTTGCATGCAGGTCACGTACAATATGTGTGAGATGACATTAATCACGGGATTACTAAGCATAGTCACTTGTATTTTGTTTTTCCATAAATAAACATACATACACATTTTAAATGTTCTATGCCTGTCACATCATTGAGAATTCTTTACGCGTTTTTCTAATTTGTATGTATTACTATACTTATCTACCGAAAATTATCCCAGAAACAGAAATATAGCATTTAATCCTACAACCAAATTATTTTATAGAGGGAAACTATGGGTGTCGGATAGTATTGTGATTTGCATGCATTGCAGCCTTAGCAATGCTTGGGTTTATAACGTTCCATTTTATTTATATTTTCTCTTTGATAGGCGTTTCTTGTTTGATTTAATTATCTTTAATTTGTTTAGCAGTCACATAAACAACCAAGCTATGTAGTATGGAATTTTTACACCCATTATTGCTGCTTCTTCCTGTATTTGCGCGATGATTATCTGAGAAATTAACTCTATGATTCTATATTCTTAAATCTTTTCTATAAAGAAGGAATGTAGTTGACAATTGTTAATAGTTTTCTTTGATCGTTCGTCAAAAAGTTGTAATTCTGTTACTCTTGTATCTTCAATGCAATTGAGTAATTAAATAGTAATTAAATTGAATGCGTTTTAATTCCCTTTTATTATTGTTTAATTTGAGTTACAATGCTATGACGTTAAATTTTATTTACACTTAAATGTATTATGAATATTGCTGGGCCAAGTGTGAGGTTGAGCGCTCTATAACCAGGTTTAAACCCCCAATGCTTTGCATTTACCGTTCCAAGGCGGTGACCCCAGCTTTATTCATATTTTGTGTTTATGTTGGTTTGTATTGTGCTGTATTGTGCTGTTCTGTACTGTTTTGGCAATCGGTCACTTGCCTTAAATAAAGGACCAACTAATTGTTTTTAATGAAAATTCAATACTGCTCCAGCAGCTGGAGTTTCACTTCTTTATATTCTTAATGTTCTTTGCGGACAACTTTTTGACCCTTTATTTTCGGCCAAAGGTCTGTAAGGACTTGAAGACAATTTTACTCGTTAAAATGTACCAATAACCTCATTCGTTTTTTCTTAATTTTCAACATATACATGCATTGAATGAATATATTTCTGATCAATATATAAGAATGATACTAATTCAGAACAGTGTTTCAGTTGATATGTTTGTAAATGAATGCATAACCAATCGCCAAACTGCATGCGCTTGCCTACTCACGTTATCAATTGTGGTGCGTTGTTCTTTTACTTTTGGACTGATATTGACGTAGAAATTGAAGGATATTTTCATTAGTTAAAAGGTCGTTCCATTGTTATAGTTGATCAACGAATTGCCTGCTTACCCAAAATGACGAAATGTTTAAAGTGTAAATGTAGGATGAGGTTAGGCTTCTATATGCAAATTAGTAAAAAGTGTGTCAAAAGAAGAGTTTAAGAAGAGTTGTTTATAGACTAAAATTAACCACATTGATTGGGATAAATGTTGCATCATGCTTAACGTACAGGTACACAATTTGTCAGTTGAAACGGCGACCATCTTTATTTTTGGTCGTTTGCTTTTGTGAAACAATTTCAGTTTGAACAAAAAAAATTCTGTGTTCTACTTGAGTGCGCAACATGTGGAATGCTGATGAAATTTGAGTCAAGGCATTTAGTGATATTTTGTGTTGTTTTTTGCTTTTGCTTTGATTTGTTGAAGACACTTTTGCATGGCGAAAACGGTAAAGATAACACAAAATATCAATATTGCTACTTTAGGTTTGATTCAGTTAATTTTATATGTGTTGGCGATTGTTTTTTTTAACTATAAACCGCTTACATTTTGATTGTCTCATGAACGATATTTTTTATAATATGGGATATCATTGTGATCGCCTCAAAAAGGCATAAACGACTCGGCAAGCCTCCCCGTGCAAACCTTTCTGCAACTCGTTAGATAAATTCAAGTTTACAATGACATTAATATAATAGTCTCTATAACAAATCCGGACAACAAAACTACACGTCTACTGGTAATAACCACTGATATCACAAGAAAATCCTTCCAAATCTGGCAGGATTTTTTGGTTTGAGTATTATATTATACAAATTGGTTTCATGTTCATTTATATTTTGAAAATAAGTTTAGGTTTATAATAAACAATAAATTACCTAAATTAAAAGAAGTAAAAATAATAACGGGAATGTTTGATACTGTAAGACGCCATCATAGTACCAAGTGGCTCATCTATCATCACGTGGTTGGTTATAACGGCATGGATTTGATAACCAGCTATACTCGGAACCAGTCAAACCTTTGTACGGAGTTTTTACAAAGTCAAAAGAACAAACTGCCAAACGCAAAACATCGTGAAACATACCAGTTACTTGCAAGCAAAACAGTCAATCTAAGCAGTTGCTTTGACCGAAACAGATCTAAGAATGCGCTCTTCTTCGGTGGTTTGAGTTGCTTGCTTTCTATCAGGAGAAGACCCAGGTCACGTGGTGTCTTCTTGTTGAATTTTGACACCTGCTTCACGACAGCCATGGCTTGATGCTGTTTGTCGTGAGCGATGTACCACCGGAAGCTTTCTGGTATCCACCTAAAACACGATAACTTAATTAACTGTTGATCACTATTAGGTCATAAAAAATTATGATGTCTACGAGTATACGAGGGTTGACACAATGTTGGTACTTTTCTCCTAAGTAATGCGGGACACTTTACGTGAAAATATGAACTATCTCTCGTTTTTCTGTTATTGTCCCCTAACGGTTTCACCGGAGGGGACTTATTGTTTGCACTCCGTCTGTCAGTCTGTCAGTCTGTCTGTCTGTCAGTCGCTCACACTTTTCTGGATCCTGCGATAACTTTAAAATTTCTTAATATTTATTCATAAAATTTGAAACATGGATATATGGCAATATGGACATTATGCACGTCATTTCATTTTGTTACACGTCAAAAATTGTGGTTGCTATGGCAACCCAAAATAATAATTCTGAAAATGGTGGAATTTCTGACAATGGTGGAGCCGGTAGGGGACCATATTGCTTGACAATAGCCTTGTTAATTTTGCCATGAAAGAATTTACTTTTATCTGATTTTTAAACAAAATGGGCCGAAACAAGAACATATAGAACATACTGAACAATTACGCCTTTTATACATACTCATCATTACATTGAAACCATGTGTTAATTCACTCACCACCAAGCAAAGAACGTCGGGAGACAGGCAAGCAATACCATGAGCTGAATGTTACGCCAGTCTTTCAGAAGCCAGGCTAGCAGCGCGAAAAGGCAGTGTTGGATGGCCCAAGACGGAAACCCAATGGCCAAAGGGCGGTCCTGAGCTAGCGTGAACTCACAGAGATAAGAATACTGCGTATTCAGGAAGAGACCGCAGCCAAGACCAACGAACAACCGAGAGGCTGCCATCAGTACCCAACTCCCCGCCAAGTAACCAACGAGGTTTGATACGGTCAGAACGAAGATTGACGCGAACAGCACGGGTTTCCTTCCAAACATGTCGGCTAATAGACCGCCGAAGAAATTCCCCAGCAGAACGCCGCCAAGCTGGATGGACATGATAGTGCTGGGTACCCAGCTCCAGTCACAGAGAAGGTCGAACTAGAACATGGACCATTTTATCGATGATTGTGTTTGATTAATAAACTCTAAGTATGTGCATGTGTTTATGGTAAGTGTATAATTTAAGGGAGCACACACATTTACAAGCAACAGTAGCACTTATAACATAAAACTTAATAAGACACTATGATAATTTATTACAAATGATTTTCATTCGGTTAACATGATTATTTCCATAATGTTTTAAACGTTATACAACAATCTTATAAGAATGTATCAGTCTTCACTTAAAGAGATTTGGTCGCAGTTTGTCAATATGATGATTTCCAGAAAAATAAATGAAGTAGATTAAACAGAGAAAGCAAACAATGTATTTGTTTAAAGCGAAATAATACACCTGAACAATACAACTGTTAAAGTTATTGGTTTAATTATTGATAATCATCATAGAAATCAAGAAAATAATAATGCGTTTGTAACGGTTTTCTTCGATAGTTTGGAAAAATCGCGTATTGCTAATATAGAATTTATAATTCACCAAAATTTAATGAAGCAGGAATGGCGCACTTGTAGCGCACTTGCGTTTGCTACCGAAGGTTTGGTTCGAATCACGGGGGCGACAATATTTTTGTTTAACCTTTTTCTAGTGCTAGTGTAATAATTTAAGATTATTCAAAACATTAAATATAAATGTGAGTAAACATATTTAAATAAATGTTGCTAAATATACAAATCTATGAACAAGTCCATTTAACTCATAAAAACCATTGCCCATTTATTCATTAACGACACGGGGTGTCATTAAAAATGATAATTTTTGACTTCATGGGTCCATCTTATTAGACATCGTACCCAATTTTAAGGAACGACACATTTTTAAAGAAAGAAAATTGCTAAGCATCATTGATCATTGTATCTGATAAGATTTTTTTCAGTTATTTTGTTCGTTTCCTTTAAGTCAATTATTATACAAGATAAGTATTGATGCAAAGCATCAAAGGGCGTCGGGAATTTCAGTGTAAAAGGCACTCAATGAAGTTACATGGAACGATTTTTTTTCTACTGTAAATATTAATGAATTGGCCGATTATTTTAAACAAAATAGAAAAGATACTGGTTTAATTATTATCTATAATTTTGTGTTATAACCCCCAAATAACCATTATTTATGATGTTGTGTTATAAACCCCAGATAACCATTATCTATGACTTTGTGTTGTCACCCCCAAATATTTCATAGTTCATTTAATTTACATTGATTTCCTTTTATTACTGGCATCCGTGTGAAGTTTTCATTAATGGGACAGAACTGTGTAGGTTTTAAAAATCTGCTTCATCTTGTAAGCGTAATTTTTATATTTTTCTCAACTTCAAGGGGAGATGATTCTGAACTTATTCTTACGTTGCTCATTTACGATAGGGGTTGAGTACTCATTGATATGAAAACACTATAAAAGTTTGAAAAAAATTGAATTAAAACTGTAAATTTCATAAAAAAGCTGCATTACGCAATACTTTGACATTCAGTAAAAGATCATAATAGATTTATTGCTCCGATATTCATCATTTTATATAGGGTTCGAGTAATACTGATATAAAAACACTTAACAAGTTTGGAAAGATTCAGACGAAAGTTTTGTAATCTTTTAAACAAGTTGAAATAGTTTTTTTGTCAAATTTAGTAGAAAAAAAATCTGGACTTATTGTCCCGATGTTTCTCATTTTTAATAAGGTAAAATGCTCATTGATATGAAGACACTGTAAGTTTGGAAAGAATCTGATGAAAAATGTTCTCCCAACTGAGCTATTACGGCTGACATCATTTATGTACTGCTTTTTGGTGAAGTTGTGTATAGTGATCGTTATTATATGTCTATTAATAAACTAATACATTGTACGTTTTCGTACCACTACGCCTTTCAATAAACTTGCTTGCGCGATAGGTCGTCAAATATCGTACTACATTGATTCTCCACTAAATAAGCAAATAAGAAAAACCACAAAATAAATATATTTTAATTATGTATTTTTATACAAAACCAGAAAGTTTCGCGTATTTGCCCAGTCCCTCTGATCTTTCCCCTGTGATCAGTTGTGAATCAATTATTAATTAAAACAATAAGCTTTGCATTATTGGCAATAAATGTTGTAATAAATGTAATAGGCACAAATGCAGTACTTATTTACACTAATTTACAAAAAAAATCACCACTATGCAATTGACCCGTACAATAACTTCTCCTTCCATAAGCAAATTTTTTTTTACATACTAGTCGCCGCTCTCCAGAGCGACGCCAATGAATCGTGCATTTGATGTTTGCTTAACATTAGTGGTAACTAAACATTGATTTTTGGTCAGACAGGGTCCTGATTTTATGCATATGGACCTTAAAAAATTAAACATTTATCACAGCATTGGTAAAGAAACAATCAACGTAGCACTCACTTCGGTCACTAGAGTGGACGGGCTGTTGTCGTACTCGTAAGTCTCGCAATTGCTGGCGTTACCAGGGCGACACGTCTTTAGGAAACAGTTGGTCGCGTTTGGCCGCGATGCGCAAGACGCCGTCGCGTCAACAATTATACCCGTCGCGTTGACTACGTATGGTGTGCGGCACCACCAGGCCGTAGGCTTCTTGGACATGATGACTGAGGCAACCATACAGAACGCTACGACGGTCTTCATGGCATGGATCAGGGCGGACAAACGCCATTGGAAACGTCCGCATCCGCCTATCTCCTCAATGATCTTATCTGCACTTGTAACGCCGATTTTACCCTCCATGACTCTCGAAATAATGTGATATTGATACTTGACAGAGAAACATATGAACGTTCACTTATATATTTGCAAGTGTATATGACAAAATACTATAAACCTATGCATATCCTGGCGCGATATGAACAAATGTATGGTCCGTGGAACTGAATATTTATATTACAAAATGTATTCCTAGACATGCGTTGACTTTTTATAAGTGTCTTAAAAATTGGTTTATCAGGTTTTACCTTAAAGTATTGAAGCCACATACGCATGAATCTGTGGAAAATAAAGTTGTATTTAAAGTCAATTGTCGCCACACCTTATGCCAGTCAATGTAATTACATGTTGAGTCATAAATAATTAGAACATAAGTTGTTCACTTAAGCGATTAACACTCGTGCACGTTTTTTTTTATACGGAGGTTTGACCTCTTATGCAGTTCATCTCTTAGTTCACTTTACGGATAAATTAATATAAAGAAGAGAAACTCCAGCTGCTGGAGCAGTATTGAATTCCTATTATAAATTTAGTTAGTCCTTTATTTAAGGCAAGTGATCGATTGCCCAAACAGTACAAAACAGCACAAAACAGCACAATACAAAATAACATAGAAACACGAGAATAAGGCTGGGGTCATCGCCTTGGAACGGTCAATGCAAAGCTTTGGGGTTTAAACCGGTTTTAGAGCGCTCAACCTCACACTTGGCCCAGCAATATTTATGATACATTTAAGTGTAAATAAAATTTAACCTTATAGCATTGTAACTCAATTTTAACAATAATAAAAGGGAATTAAAACGCATTCAATTTAATTACCATATAATTACTCAAGGGTAGGAAAGATACCAGAGCAACAGAGTTACAACTTTTTGAGGAACTATGAAATGAAACTACAAACAAGTGTCAACTACATTCCTTCTTTATTGAAGATTTAAGAATATAGCGCCATGAAGATAATATTTCAGATCATCATCGCGCAAATACAGGAAGAAGCAGCAATAATGGGTGTAAAAGCTCCATATTACATAGCTTGGTTGTTTATGTGATTGCTAAAAAAATAAATCAAACAAGAAACGCCCGTCAGAGAGAAAATATAATTAAAATTGAACGCTTTTAACTCAATGACCTTTGCATGTAGATTCAAAAAGTTAAAGTATGTGGTATGAAGAAATATAAAAGCGATGACGTCACAAAAATCAATGTAGTATTACAGTTGTTAACTTTAAATGTTTGGTTGCTTTTGTAAGGTTTATTAAACATTTCAATGAAAATTTTATATTAGCTAAAATACTGCAAAATTATCATAAAATGAGATCTTTATTAATGTCTGGTGAGAAATTTTCCTTCTAAGAACGTAGTTCTAATAAGAGCCTTTCCTTTTACAAACGTAACCATGTTTTAAAAAAATAAAATATTTCTTGTATATAGATTATAAACTTTTATATACATTATTAAGGCTCAATGGGTCATTGTCGATCTGAAATGGCCCACAAGTCACCCGGTGGTGACTAGAAGCCGATTCTTGTCACCCTATGGTGACTTCAAGCCGACGCTAGTCACCCCCGGGTGACATGAAGCCGATTGTAGTCACCCGGAGTGACATGAAGCCGATTGTAGTCACCCGGGAGTGACATGAAGCCGATTCTTGTCCCGCGGGGTGACTTCAAGCCGATCCTAGTCACCCTCGAAATCAGCATAAAGTCACCATCGGCAACAATTTTACTTTCTCAGCAACCCCCCCTACATGATTTTGGTCGTTCATATGCGAGAGAATTTGTGTAAAAATACTACAAAAAACTAAGAAGAGCTAAATGTCTAAAAAACTAAATTAATTAGCCTATATTAGATACCTGGATGCGGTGCCGTTTGATAAAAAAATACACGGGTGACAAGAAGCCGATTCTTGTCACCCGAGGAGACTAGAAGCCGATTCATGTCACCCTGGGGTCGAGAAGCGTCGGCTTGAAGTCATCCCAGGGTGACATGAATCGGCTTCTAGTCACCACCGGGTGACTTGTGGGCCATTTCAGGTCGGCAATGACCCAATGATTATTATTTAGTGGTGCTATTCTCCGCAATGATTATGATTATCGTGAAAGAAGCATCGTACGATAACATATGTACCGCAAGTCATAACCGAAATATTTAAGTTATGATAGTAATTAAATCATTCTAAATTATGCTTTATTAATTTTCACCGCATTCATTTACAAACGCTCAACTACAGTGGACGGGCTGTTATCGAACTCGTAAACCTTACGATGGCTAGCGCCCCCGTGCGACACGTCTTCAGGAAACAGTTGGACAGCGATGCGGAAGAAAACGCCGCGTCGTCCATTGAGCCCGTATGGCGGTCGGAACCACCAGGCTGCAGGCTTCTTGGACATGGTGTCTGAGGCGGCCACACAAAACGCTACGACGGTCTTCTTCGAATGGATCATGGCGGACATGCGCCTTGGGACACGTACGCAACCGTCGTTCTCTTCGATGATCTTTTCTACACTTGAAACGCAACCTGTTCTTTCCATGACTCTCGATATAAGTTATATTTATATTAATAAATGGATCATTTAATGTTCAGTTGAATGTATGTATGTTTATATAGCAAAATACCAGTAATGTATGCTTACTGGAAAGATGATATAGACGTATGCTTCACCCTTACACAATAGCGCGATTAGAACATAATTATAATTCGTGAGTTTGCATAGTAATAATACAATAATATGACAATTTTATTATAATACATTCATATATATCCGAATACATGTATACTTGTCTTAAAATGAAATCATGTTGAAGTATGAATTGATTTTACAATAAGATAATTGATGAAAATAAATAATAGATAAATAGGCGAGCAATACTCAATTTTCACTCACGAGTTGGGTAGTCATAAAGACAACCTTGTTGACCCGTACTTTGTTGTAAATGCATTACTTGTTACCCTAGCAGTTTACACGGTGTCAACAACTCTGACCTTAACATGGGTATAAAGCACCTATGCGCTTTTTCGGCGCAGTTTTTTTTTACCCAGCTTTTCACCTTAAATGACTTTTGCATAACGCCAGAAGACATGCATGAGTATATTCGAATATTTCGTAGGCTTTTGGAGAAAGAAACTTGAACATTGGCTACATCACCGTGTCTGGGCTCAGCGCAAAGGATGTAGCACTGTTCAATGTAAGGAATTCCGGACTACTCTCTGTATGTTCAAACGACACAAATTGTGACCCAGTTACCATTACGCGTTAAAATCCATCTCGCAGAATTTCAGGGTTAATACTCGTTCACTAATTCGTCCGGGGAATATTAAAATGACTATCGATAAACATAGTTTTGCTTTCAAGATGAAAAAACAAACATTACCGAAATACTATAGTGACACGATAAGAGGAAAATCGTTTAATTATCCAACCAAAAGTGTTTGCCTTGCTCTGTCAGCACGTCTGGAAATCGTTCCTGAACGCATGGATAGGCTGCCCTTATTTACCAGTTTGCTATTTTGAACTCAATTGTGTATCGAAAAACATTGTGCTAAAATGTGCCATTTACAATTCGCAATGAGATTTTAAATGACGCTCGTCGTACAAAAATTGGTCTTATTACTTATGCGCCCATCATATATAGTACCCTCTCAGCCTGCACATCTCTCAGTCTGTTAAGGAGATACATAATGAGACCATAACACATTAAGTGATTTTATAGCAAATAGCATCGCCTCTGACCAGACTGCGCAAATGCACATGTTAGGCCTAAGATACGCTGGCCGAAACGCGTAAAACCCATTTTCGCATGACGCGGCTATGAAAGTGTGATTCAAATGTGTCGAAAGAAAACTGCACGAAAATCAAATATTAACATACGATAAATTTCGATGGTTAAAAAATACACTGATAATAAGGCAAGTGAGGACACCTATGATGTGCACTCACGTAGTTTAGTTTTTATCTAATTACAAAAAGGTGTGGTTTGACAATGATAAAACATATTCCATGCGGTGAATATGCGACTAACAAGAATTAAAACACAATAGTTAGACTTTTGTTTTCAATTCGCGTACTATTTCAATTATTACTCTCGGTGATTCCTGTTTATTAACTAAGAGTAACACATTAAATCTGTAAACAAATTGATGGTTTTCAGGACGCTAGGTCCGAATGTTTCGTAACGCCATAAACACCTTATCCGGTAGTAACTGAGGAGTTCCTTTCCGATGTGCTTTTACAACGCAATTGTTGTCGCTTATTAAGTTATAGAAAACATGATTTAGCTTCGTAAGCAAGGGCAAACCACGATGTAATTGAAATTCAATGTGCAAAGGTGTATGCCATTAGACATATTATATAATTTCAAAACACAGGAAATAGAGGTGGTTATCTATTTGCAAATTAAAACATTCTGCAAGTTAATAGTTTTATAAGCGAGTTCAAATGTAGTGTTATTGGCAATTTTAAACATCTGTTATAATCACGCCGTTATAAACACCAACTGTTAACAATAATATCAGATTCAACAGATGCTTGACATTTAACTAGCCGCTATGTCGCCTCGTGCAACGCAACGTTAGATATTTTTAAGGAGACTGCCACAGAGCAGAATATCTCTATATAAGTTGCAATAATACAACTCCCAGCTATATTGACCCTCCTCCCAGCTATATTGACCCTCCGGGTCGCAGGGAGTTGCAACTGGTTTTACGATTTACCATAGAAATTTTACCGTCTGGATTCCGGGCGCTACTTTATTGTTAAAATTAGCAACATTAACTATTTTCTGGCATGAATTAACACAAATAGATCGTCAATATATCTATAATGAGCAAATTAAGATAACTTATATGATATGGTGTGCTCGCAGAAAGAAGATTTTAACAAAAGTTTCAAACACGTCAACCGTAAATGCAAATGTCAACTTGTTTGCATATGGAACATTTTTTATTAACGAAAAGAAAAATTAAAGGAACGCAGGTGGTGTGTTTACAACAACGTGTACCAATAAACGGTTAACCTATGCTTTTCTCCGAACATACAATTTATATATTTTAAGAAAGTTTATTTTCAAATATTAAACATTTGTTTTAAATGGACAGAAATTTTCTATACAATTTGTTCAATTTTTAATTAATACTTATGTTAATTGTAAATGAAAAGCGTTAAGACAACAGACTTTTGGAAGAAACAAAAGGAACGACGACCCTTAGATCTGTCGTAAGGGAATTATAATACAACATCTACAGCAGCAACATGTATTAGCTCTAAAGCATACAATTGCTTTTAGCCATATACAAAATAGAAAATAACATTATGATTTCTCCAGGCGAGTATAGCCCAGCGGGCTAAAATGCGTGCACTTGAAATTCTCACAACAAAAGTAGTGTGGATTTTGATTTATAACATTTAGAAAGTATATACAGAATTCGACACCAAGCGCCTGTCGCAGTGCCTGACCAATTCCTGGGGAAATGCCAGTATATATATATATAATATTCGCTTGTTATTCTTGTCTGTTTTTCATTACATTTTAATCAGTGACAATAATCAAATGAAAATCTCTCAAAAACACCTATCACACCAACACATCCACATTTTGCACAGCGCCTCGAACAACACTGACAAAGATCACACTCACATACAGAACAATTCTTTAAAACGCAACCTTCCCTTACTCATAACACACTTTCACCCATCGTTTTAGTTAACAAAGTCTTAAATACAGACAGCCTCAAGCACTCAACACTCTTAAACGTCTCTCTCAGTCCACTGTCTACCACTAACGAACGACCATACGGATAGACAACTGCAAGGGACGGGTTCTATATGCTTTTATTATGCCCCCTTCGAAGAAGAGGGGGTATATTGCTTTGCACATGTCGGTCGGTCTGTCGGTCGGTTGGTCGGTCCGTCCACCAGGTGGTATCCGGATGATAACTCAAGAACGCTTGGGCCTAGGATCATGAAACTTCATAGGTACATTGATCATGACTCGCAGATGACCCCTATTGATTTTGAGGCCACTAGGTCAAAGGTCAAGGTCACAGTGACCCGAAAAAGTAAAATAGTTTCCGGACGATAACTCAAGAACGCCTCGGCATAGGATCATGAAACTTGACAGGTAGATTAATCATAATTCGCAGATGAACCCTATTGATTTTCAGGTCACTAGGTCAAAGGTCAAGGTCACAGTGACCCGAATTAGTAAAATGGTTTCCGGATGATAACTCAAGAACGCTTATGCCTAGGATCATGAAACTTCGTAGGTAGATTGATAATGGCTGGCAGATGACCCCTATTAATTTTCAGGTCACTAGGTCAAAGGGCAAGATCACGGTGACCCGAAATAGTAAAATGGTTTCCGGATGATAACTCAAGAACGCTTATGCCTAGGATCATGAAACTTCATAGGTACATTGATCATGACTCGCAAATGACCCCTATTGATTTTCAGGTCACTAGGTCAAAGGTCAAGGTCACGGTGACCCGAAATAGTAAAATGGTTTCCGGATGATAAATCAAGAACGCTTATGCCTAGGATCATGAAACTTGATAGGTAGATTGATCATGACTCGCAGATGACCTCTATTGATTTTCAGGTCTCTATATCAAAGGTCAAGGTCACGGTGACCTGAAATAGTAAAATGGTTTCCGGATGATAACTCAAGAACGCTTATGGCTAGGATCATGAAATTTCATAGGAACATTGATCATGACTGGCAGATGACCCCTATTGATTTTCAGGTCACTAGGTCAAAGGTCAAGGTCACAGTGACAAAAAACATATTCACACACTGGCTGTCACTACAACGGATAGCCCATATGGGGGGAATGCATGTTTTACAAACAGCCCTTGTTAACTACTATTTATATATTATGTTGTTTTTTATGTTTATTACTGATAAGCAGCAATAAATGAGATCTATTTAAAAGTAAAACAC
This sequence comes from Dreissena polymorpha, assembly GCF_020536995.1. Taxonomy (NCBI): domain Eukaryota; kingdom Metazoa; phylum Mollusca; class Bivalvia; order Myida; family Dreissenidae; genus Dreissena; species Dreissena polymorpha. The sequence goes on along the minus strand of NC_068355.1, from coordinate 48,176,403 downwards.
TTGATAAATGGCTACTTGAGTTGGGATAGGGATTTCTTTAAGCCTTTTTACAGTTATCTGATGTTAGAATATTCTTTTTTTCCCAACCTTCTTATGTCCCACAACACTATAGTGGGGGACATAGTGTTCCTGCCCTGTGTGTTGGTTTGTTTGTTTGTGTGTTTGTTTGTTTGTTTGCCCCAACTTAAACATTTGCAATAACGTTTGCAATATTAAAGATAGCAACTTGATATGTGGCATGCATGTGTATCTCATGGAGCTGCACATTTTGAGTGGTGAATGGTCAAGGTCAAATATATAGCTTCGAAGCAGCACAAAAGGGGACATAGTGTTTCTGACAAACACATATCTTGTTATTATACTCCAGTCCCTTGACATGGCATTTAATGGGAAATCCCAGGATAGACGGACGGGCAGGCCGCTCGTTGTGTTTCCGATCTCTATATTATAGAATTGTAATTGTAACTTGACTAAACCTTTTGGAAATGTTTGTTAATGTGAAAGATGGAGATGTTTGGTAACGAGCAAATGTGCACCACTCTCACTAACATACACTTTTCTTTAAAGGGGCCTTTTCACAGATTTTGGCATTTTTTAACTTATTCATTAAATGCTTTATATCGATAAATGTAAACATTGGATCGTAAAAGCTCCAGTAAAAAATCAAGAAAAATTTTTAAAAAAGGAATAGAACATTGCCCGGTCCAGGTTTCGAACCAGTGACCCCTGGAGTCCTGCTAGAGTCCTGAAGTAAAAACGCTCTAGCCTACTGAGCTATTCCGCCGAGAATACAGAACTGACGTATTTTGTACCTTATATAAGCAATCTTCGTAGTTTTACAAAATTTAACGACAAAAACAGAACTCTCCAAATTATTCAATTGTTTCGCGTTGCAACGCTTTATAATTTTTAGGTTTTAAAATCGTCAAAAGATGCATATAGTGGCTATATTAGAGCATGGTTAATGTTCAGTATTACTGTTTCCTCACAAATATCATAACTAAAACGAAAATTTACGAATCTGAAACAACTTTTTTCAATTTTGTCAATTTACCAAAGCGTGAAAAGATCCCTTTAAATCTTCACCAAACATTCTTAAAATGCTTTTGGATATGAAATTTAGGCCAAAGTGAATAACCAGTTAATGTACACCAAGCACTTCAGAGGTAAAGCCCCATTATTATGCCACCCTTCAAAGAAGAGGGGGTATATTGTTTTGCACATGCCGGTCGGTCTGTCCACCAGATGGTTTCCGGATGATAACTCAAGAACGCTAAGGATCATGAAACTTCATAGGTACATTGATCATGACTGGCAGATGACCCCTATTGATTTTCAGGTCACTTGTTTATAAAAAAAATGCAAAAAATTGCTGTTCTTCTGTTTTAGTATTATCTCACTAAACAAGGTGACCTTAAAAAAAACCTCAAAATATTGACGCTTTTCGTATTGAAGAATTGCATCATAATGCAAATCTGTGTTATAAACATGGCACGGAAAAATACGATATTTGTCACAAACATAACAGTATAGATTGTCACCCTAAAGGTGGCTCTATTCTCCACAGTGGCCAAAATAAGTTGTTTAAATATTGTTTAGTCTATAATTATCAGCAATATTATCATCATATTTGTGCCAAGACGTTCTGCATGTTATTCATGAAATGGCCTAGTGCAATATGCTATCTTGTTTCATAATCATTCCAATACAATATCATTTCAATACATTTTGGAACCGATACAATACCCGAGATGATTAACAGCCTAATACTAATACCCCATACCACTTAGATGTAAGATTTTAGTATTTAATCTAAAGGCTACCGCTAACTCATAGTGACAGGTACGGTAAGGTGTTTTGTAAATGTGTGTGGAATCAACCTGAAAAATACTTTTTTTAGTAACAAAATTGATGTTGACTTGTTATAATATTTTTCGGAAATAATGTAAGTGATTATAATATTGATAATATGGCATTATGATCTTTATAATATGACATTATGGTGCTTTTAAAGATTAACATCTGCTGGTTGTCACCTTAAGCTTATATTCAGTTTCATGGTAGTGCAGTGTTACAACATGTTTCTGCAATCTGTGTCACTAGGACATGTGGAAAGAAGTCATAAGGCATTAAGTTATTTTCCATAATTGAATGTAATTTTGAAGTTTAATAGATGCATTTTAAAGTATTTAATGTCATCATTATGATATTAACATTAACAGTAATGGTAATTTGAGTGTTTTAATAAAATATAGTACACATTAAGTTATTTATATCAACCCATATCGGTGGATAGTCGCCTGCCGTCTCTTGACTGAGTGTTACAAAAGTCTGACAGCAACTGATATTTGACTTCAAGATGGATGGACCAAATTGAAAAAGAGTACCAATTACAATTACAATTTGATATTTTACTTAAGTCTGAACCCTGCCAGCTGGATCATCCTTGTGTATGGAAAATGGACCTTAAGAGCGTGAGACAATTATATTTCTTAACAACACATACCTGGTATTCGGGAATTCCAATAGCATAAGTAAAACATTTGCAACTAAAAATTGTTTTATTTCGTCAATGATCTTCAAAACTGCGTTCAATAAATCATTCATCAACGAATATGATTACAATTTGATAATAAATATGTTTATGTTATAAATTACTTGCCAAATTGCATGTTATTACCTGCAAATTGATAAACTTGTAAACTGTTTAGTAAAAGATACAAAATGCTTCCGAGAGGTTCCTGTCTGAACTTGTGTTTGACTAAACTATATGCAGTAACATTACATTATCACCAATTGTTTTCCAGGATTTTCTTACAGACCTTAACTATTCCTTCTGATTTGATATCATTACCAGTTCTTTTGAAGCAATGTAATGAAGCTTCCATTCCAATAAAATCAAAAGAAATTAAGTGCTCTTAATTAACTTATTCATTTTTCCATGAACATCAATGATTTGCACATGGTTCTGTTTGAGCTCATTTCGCACAAGTTTTTGGAGGCCATAACACTTTACAGGTATTAAAAACGCTAAATTGCTTCCAGTACGGAAACAAATATATTCATTGTCTTTGTACTTTAATATATTCATGCATCATAAAGGTTAGTGCCACTGTTAATAATTATTTGCAAGCTGTATCTTCGAAGTGATAAGGATATACAATAATTTCACACTCAACCCTCTCGATAGACATCTAAACATCGAAAATACCATGAGTACCAATTACATGTACATCCAACATTCTTTTTTCCTAACAAAATTATTCTCCAATTTATTCCAAAGGTTTTATAATATATTATGATTTGAAAGCATTTTTATGATAGTAAATTGGAGATTAGAAAGGTGTGATTGAACCATATTAATGAATGATGATGAGTTGATTTGAGCAAAATTTCATTAAAGGTGGAGTCGGTTTGTCATCAATTATAATGCACTTGCCAAATTAGCGTTTCTTTTTAAAAAAAATGTCTTTGATATTGAATATTTTAGTACCGTATTTGGATGATAGTTCAGTAATTTCTGATAACTAGGTGAGATATTTTTTGAATGTTTTTGATATTGAATATTTTAGTATTTGGATGATAGTTCAGTAATTTCTGATAACTAGGTGAGATATTTTTTTAAATACATGTGGTTGGTCATTTGTACAAATATGTTTGTTTAAAGTCATAATTAAGAAACAAAATGCAAACAATCATCATGGATGCCAATTTGATAACTGTTGATAGATCTTTTTTTGCTTTTGTTGCTGAACAGTGCATTCAATTTGTAAAAATCTAATAAAACGAAACCTGATACATGTTGATGGATTCTTTGATTATATTTTGTGTTCAATCAATTTAGATATTGGAAAAAGACTAAAACCATGTATAGCATTATTTTACTCACTGGAGAGGGGCTTTGTATTAAAAATATGTTGCATGTCATGTAGGTCAGATTGTGAATTTGCTAACTGTGAAATTATATGAAGAAATCGTTTTGTTGAGATGAAATAATAATATTAACACAATTATGCCTAGTGGACTCTCCCATCCTTCTAAATTGGATCAATTTATTAGAAAAAAATTGGTATGTCTAGTATATTTATTTCTTTATTTATGACCCCCTTCGAAGAAGTGGGGGTATATTGTTTTGCACATGTCGGTCGGTCTGTCCGTCCACCAGATGGTTTCTGGATGATAACTCAAGAACGCCTACGCTTAGGATCATGAAACTTCATAGGTACATTGATCATGACTGGCAGATGACCCCTATTGATTTTGAGGTCACTTGGTCAAAGGTCAAGGTCACAGTGACTCGTTCTTGGATGCTGTTTAGGACCACATTTGCAGATTATATTATGTACTGGTGTCATGGGGTCTCCGTCCGTCCACCAGATGGTTTCCGGATGATAACTCAAGAACGCTTACGCCTAGGATCATGAAACTTAATACGTACATTGATCATGACTGGCAGATGACCCCTATCGATTTTAAGGTAACTAGGTCAAAGGTCAAAGTCACAGTGACTCGTTCTTGGATGCAGTTTAGGACCACATTTGCAGATTATATTATGTACTGGTGTCGTGGGGTTTATCTACCAGGGCTAGCGCTGTCCCAAAATTTCTTTGAGCCAACCGGTTTTTTGTTTTTCGCTGTGAGAAAACTGGTTTGGAAGGCAGATAACTCCTATTGATTTTCAGGTCACTAGGTCAAAGGTCAAGGTCACAGTGACAAAAAACGTAATCACACAATGGCTGCCACTACAACTGACAGCCCATATGGGGGCATGCATGTTTTACAAACAGCCCTTGTTTTAATACTAAATTGTATAGCATGAAAAATTACAATATTTATTAAGTATTCCATACTATAGCCTTATCTCTAGGCAACCCCTTTCAGTAATAGCCTTATATACCCCTCGATAATCAATACCCTCATCAGCTCTGAAAGACTTACATATTAGCTGGTTATTGTAATTTTGGTGGTGAGAAATAGGAAATGGTGTTTTCAGGTAATGTTACTTTGTTGACTGATTAGATGACAGATGTTTTATTATTACATTTCCAACTTCAGAATTAACATAGTAATGTATGGAAATTTATAAACCTTTGATATCTTATTAAAAAAAGTAAAAAATACAAGCTTATATAAATTTAATAGAAATAAGAATACACATAATTAAAAAAAATGAACGCGGAAATACAGCTCGACTTTTCACTATTATAAATGAACACGCGAACATTTCAACCTTTTTGAAAACTCTTACAACTAACCATATCTCCAAATCGTTGCCGGCATTATACCCGCTATTCATAATTGCAAATTACATATATTCCGCTATTGGTTAAAAGTACTTAGCGGTTTCGCATGATAAAAACGCATGAATTCACTATACGCATGTAGTCCGTAGAACATATATGTTGATAGTGATAACCTATTCTTAATTTAGTCGATTTATATACATAACTAAGAAACTTTGATCTATTTTAACGCATGCAACAAACATCGCCTAATATTTGTTTTAATTTTCTTTAATTTAACTTATACCTAGACTTGGATTTTAAAAGTAAAACTTTTTAATTACCAGCTAAATCAATTTTGATTGAATCGCGGGTGGTATACAACACGCTTTACAACATTATCCGTGTTGTGACCAATAATTAAAGAATCACTGATTAATTATCATTCCAATAAAGTTTAATTGATTAAAGGTTTCCCATTTTAATTATTGATTTTTTTTATATATGAACCCATCTCTTACACACATTTATTTAACCCGTGAAAATCAGCGACCGCAAGTGTAAAAGAGCCATAAAATGTGACAACCCTATATTAAGATTATTAAAAAAGGACATAATTTATATTATTAATACTTATAAACTTCTTATAAACCAATGATCATATAACATCCTTCATCTAATTCTATATATATTTTTTTTTTTTTGGGGGGGGGGGGGATGCGAGTTGACTTCAAAAAGTGCGAGTTGAACAGAAATGCCGTGCCAGTTGACCAAAAAACGTGCGAGTTTACAACCGTGCGAGTTGAATTAGGTACGAGTTGACCGGCACCCGTAATTACAGTATTTTGTTTCTGGTAATAAGTTTGAACAAATTTCTTTCATTTTGAATATTTTGGCGTTAAATTAGTCCCAAAAATGACTACGCAGTACTTCCACAACGAATGGATACACGTTCATCCCCGGTCTGGAATTCTGCGAGTCACGCGACATCGCCCTCTTATCAATATTGGCTGATTGTAAAATGGTCTATTGCCTCATCAAAGACATTCGCACGTGTTAATCCCTTTGTCAATGCACCGCAGAGTAGATAACAGGGTGCTAGCATGTAAGAACACCCGACACTACATCCAGTTTTTTTCCGTTCAATTAGTATACAGCGCAATGACTGTTTCTACAATGCCGTATCTAAAAGCACGGACTCTACCACTTATCCGATCGCAACGAGAATAATAATAAGAATGTGTCCTAATTCAAACTACACTGTTATACGCAATACAATTTCAACTGCTACCATAAGTCCAGATCGTCAGATACTACGGTGAAAACAATTTGTGCAGTGTAACCTTTTCTTTCGCTTCCCTCTAATCCACAATTCACAACTTCCGCCATAAACGATTTGTTATCAAGTTTATGTTTTGAGCAATGAATGTTTGATATGTGTTGTATAATGTAGGCAAAATGTTAAGTAAAACGAACTGTAACGATTAAGAGTGATTCATCTATGACATCCATTTTTTATACGATCGTTTATTTAAAGTCAACGGGCAATTATACTTATACGAAGTTTAACGAATAATTTTTTGTTATGTAACATATTATCGTTTCAACTTTCTTTTTCATGCATTCTTATTTATTTATGTTTTGGGAATTGTTTTTAAAACTGACTATTTTCTTTGCTCACATTTTATGGTTTTGGAGAGTATTTCCTGTGCGACAAATGAACGACAATACATGCCATTGATGAATGTTTGAGAGTTATGGCCTTTTGAAAATTTTAAGTTGCTAAACCATCCAACGTATTATTTTGTCCAAAGTTATACCCCTCAAGACGTTTCCTTTTATCTGAATATATAGTGCAATATTGTGACAAAAAAAACTTGGGGAGCATCACCCGTCTCCGACGGTTTCTTGTTTACATTGACAGGCGATTGTCTACACAAACGCCTAAATTAATATCAATTTTAGTTTTGCACCTTAAACAAAAATAATACATACACGTTTGGAAGGTATTATTTACCACATCAACCTGTGAAATGTCCTTTAAAATGTTGCTGGGTGCTGCCGGTTCGGTCAATCGATGATTAATTGAAAATAAATCGAAACTGAGCTTTTTCCTCAATTCATTGTCCACAAATTCAATTATTAAACGACGATATCAAATGAAAAACAGTCATTTTTCTGTTGCGTCGTTTACAAACAGTATAGTGAATGAAAAGTTTAAGCGTTTGTCATCAGTATGATTACAACATACAACATTTCATTGAGCTTAATGAAAAAATGTAAATGTAAATATACTTTTGTCTGAACTACTGCACGTTTACATTGTGCAGTTATTTATAGTCAATTGGTCACTTTCAATTAAAGATTCCTTTTCACATGTTGGTAAGTTGACAAAAATAAAAATAAAATTGTTTTAGATTTGCATATTTTCGTTGTAATTATCATATTTGCGAGGAAAACGTAATAATGGACATTGACAATCCTATAAAATATCCATTATATGTCTATTTTGTCGATTAAAAATCGAAAATCATAAAGCGTTAAAAACGCGAACGATTGAATAATTTGGATAGGTCTGTTGTTATCGTTGCATTTTGTGACATAACTATAATTGCTTATATAATGTATAAATTACACTTCCCCGTGTGCTTGCACGGATGGTCGAATAGTTTCAGCCGTTAGCTTTACTCAAAGGGTCAGTGGTTTGAGCCCAGTTTATGTCTTTTTTTCATTATTTTATTTTATAAAAGGTTGTTACTGGAGCTGTTAAGTTCCGTTGATTACATTTATCAATTTAAAACATTTATTTACAAAATATAATTCATGCAAATATATGTGAAAAGATCCATTTAAATAATAAAGCTAGTAAAACACGAATGTCTTTATTCATAATGTTTTAGTATACCAACATGCGTAACAGATAATATTGTATACAACATTATCAATGAGTGATCGCGCTTTATTTAAACAAGTTGAATCTCAAATACGTTTTTCATTTCAAAGAAAGTATCCTAACTTCTGTGTGTATATAATTGTTCATTAGCTATATAAACAAAAACAAGCTGGTATCTACGGAAATTCAATTACTTATATTCCCTCCAGATAGACATTCACATTTTACGTACAAGAATTGACAACGATATCGTGATTATGTTTACGAATATGAACGCACAATATATGCACTTCACACAATAATGTCTATTTGGTATTATGTATGATAAAATATAAATAAATAAATATATATATATATATATATATATATATATATATATATATATATATATATATATATATATATATATATATATATATATATATATATATATATATATATATATATATATATATATATATATAAGGCCAGCTATAAGCCTTTCTGAGTGGTAGTTAAATAGCTAAAACTTATGTTACGCACTTTACCGGTGTGGCCCGTAGTTTAAAGCAATTATTCACCGCGTTCAATGTTTTTTGTCAAAGAATTTGAAGTCATTCTTTTGAAATATTGAACCACGTGGTTTCCATGTAAGAATCAAAGCGCCGAAGGCACTGAAGTTGTTCGCTATTGCATAATTTAAGACGCAACTTATTTTTCAAATTTTATCGCAAGTTTGAAAAAAACAACAAAAAACACGCCATTCAAATTTATAAAGAGTGTGTCATAACGCATGGGTCGTGATTTGTGTGCACTTATTGATCATCCTATTTAATTTATAGAGATAACTTAGACAAAATAACAACAACATGGCCATTTTTTGACGTTCTGGAAGCATAGAAAGTATGATGAAAATGGTAATGAGAACTGAATTTAAAGACAATTTGCCAGCACAATCATATTTAATGAATATTGTTGGAATATCGAATACCTATCTCACTAAGAATATAATTTCATGATAAAAATTCCCTGTACAAAACTTTTGATTTTTTACACCATATACAAATTCAAAATTCAAATTATACAATAAGATAATTGATGAAAATAAATAAAAAACAAGAAATATCTTTAAAAAGATATACGGCGTTGATGTTGTAATGTTTGTGACCAGTGAAAGGAGATGGAATGAAGCGACCATGTATTTTAATGAAGGTCGTTAGTGATAATAAGATAATATATTTTAATGAATTAACAAATAAAAATGAAGAACAAGAAGTGGTAAAATTGTATGTTTTATTGTCAATAAGTATTGTAATGACTAGGTTTTCATAATTGAACGAGTAATACATTAGTTTCAATAGGAAAAGAAAATATATTCGCAACTGAAATACTATGAACATATGTTGGAATAAAATAAAAAATAATGTGTTATTATGTGTACAGATGTTAGTAGAATGTATACATAAAAGACTCAATATTGCAAGCATCATAGTGATATGAATTTTTTTGCAGAAAAACAGAACTTTATATAAAAAATGAACAAAACAAAGTACAAAGAAACATATTTACACTAATAAACGCAAATATGGATTATAATAAATCAAAGTCAGATATATTTCCAACACCTATATATTTCCTTAGTATCGCGGGCTACCGCCCCCAAATCCCCGCTTTGTCGATAGTGGTAAACAACTGCGTACCGGTAAAGTGCAATCTAGCCCGTTTTTGTAGTGTTTAGTGTGGCCGCTACGGCATGTAAACAATAAATTCTTTTAATTGTAGAGACATGTGATTAATGCTATACAAACAGCAAACAGCATCGCCTCTGCGCAAATGCACATAGTGGGCTTAAGATACGCTGGTCGAAAGGCATGCGACCCATTTTCGCATGACGCGGCTATGAAAGTGTGATTTAAATGTGTCGAAAGAAAACTGTGTGTAAATCAAATATTTACATACGATACATTTCGAAGGTGAAGAAATATACTCATAATAAAGCATGTGAGGACACATGTGATGTCCACTCCCGTAGTATAATTTGTATCTACTTACACTAATGTGTGGTTTGATAATGATAACACACATTTCATATGGTCAATATGCGCCTTACAAGTGAAAACAACAACACAATATTTAACTTTTGATTTCAATTGAATTATTTAGAAATGTTAATTGCAAACTTTATTTCAAAGTCAGCATTTACGCCGACTTCCATTTTTAAAAGATATTTCTTGTTATATTTAGTTGTTTTTTATACATTCGGTTTTAGCGATTATAAAGCATTTTTGTGGTTGTCTATAGTATACCTGTAGTAATTGGTGAACTCTTGTTCAACGTTTTATAAATTGAGAACTGTGAATATTACCTTTTACCGTTGCGTTGTTAGCACCGGTAAATACAAAAGATCGCCGCTATCTGTTGAGAACAAAAGAACGTTTCCCAGAAATATCAAATTTAACCCCTCTATAGAAGCAAGCACTATGAACGAGGTTACGAAACATCCCACTTTACTTGTTATTCAGCAAAATTGTTATTTTTCCGCATCTAATAATAGCCTCAGATTATGCTGATGCGGTGGTTATCGTTCTTAGCGTGGTTAATAGCAGACCGACTTGTAACGCAAAATACTAACTTTCGTTGTTCGCAAGCGAACAACTAAAAATCGGCGGACAACCTGAAGTAAATTCATGTCTGTGTACATGTAAATTCATGCTATGTTACAGTTAATAACGGTTCCAGCCATAACTATTCAACATGTTGTAGACAATGTCAAGACGGTCAGAGAATGCCTCACGTTGCGTGCCTTTGCGCCGATAACCATACATATGGGATTTAGTTAGTCACATTAAAGCGTTCTTCTCTTTGCAAAACACGCAACAGCAGCAACATTTGGGCGCCATTTTCAACCTTATATATGCATTATCCATCGGGAAGAATTTTTCGACATAAACATCCTTATGCACACATTTCCCATTTTGGCTCTGCATGGTATGTGTGTCCATGTTTTTTCGGCGTAGCTGTTTCACCCAGCTTTTCACATTAAATAACCTTTACATTACGCCAGCAGACCCGATTAAATACATTCGAATATTTCATTGGCTGATTAAAGAGAAATCCCCCAGAACGTTGGCCACATCATTGCGTCTGTGTACAGCGTAAAGGATGTAGTATTGTTCAGTGTAAGAAACACCAGACTTCTCTCTGCATGTTCATACGACACAAACAAAACACATTTTGGCCCAGTTTCAGTAACGCGTAAAAATCCCTATCGCAGAATTTCATGGCCCGTACTCGGTTACTAAATTGTCCGGGGAGGACATAATTGACTATCGATACACCGAAATACACATACAGTAGACTCTCTGTAAACCGGACGGTCTCGGGACCGGCCTGATCGTCCGGTTTTCAGAGAGTTCCGGTTTACCAAGAGTTTGCATATTGCCGAAATATACATGGTATGCATTGTGTACAGAATCACATAAAAATAAAACAAACCATATACATTTACATGTACCATGTGATAACTGTACGCAGGTACTGAAGATGTTAATTGCATTCTTAAAAAATGTGTTTTTAATCGATTAAAAGCAAAAAGTATTCCATACCGACTTGTTTTTATTAATCCCAAAGTGAGCGTGGTGCTTTATACATGTACGTAAGTGGCATTTGTCATATAGGCGAGTGACGACACAAATAAGAGTGTTGTAGATACACGATTTATTATCATTAAACATACACACAAGCAAACAACAGCGTCATAATTATTTTTTAAGATATTTTAAGATATTCATAATCTCAAAACCTACTAATTCTTGAAGTTTACGATTTCACGAAAAAGTCCAAGATCACGCTTTGCTTGAAAGCACATTTCTCCTTTATGTTAAAAACATGGCTATAAGATATTTTAAAATAACCGAGAAGAACACAAGAAAGTGATCGTCGCAACGGCATGCATTAATTTTTTTATTAAATTGTTTATCATAGGCGATAATAAATAATTAATAAAACGATCGAGTCAATCACTTTTTGGTGTTACCGCGAGTCTATTATAGACATTTACAGTTTGTTTTACATTACTTAATCGGACTCCCATAGCGCGGTAACGACTTGACACCTTTATGTTATGTTTAATCCGATTATCGATAATTGCGCGAGCAAAATGTGTGACACCGCACTCGCTGTGCTGACTAGGTATTGTTATTTTCACGCCTCGGGCATCTTGAGAATTTAGACCGTCCGGTATACTCAATGTATTTTACGTTGAAAATGACCAAATTTACGGAGATACCCGTCCGGTTTCCGGTTTTCAGAGAGTTCGGTTTATTCAACATTTTTTAACAAAGAAATAGAAGGAGAAAATACGGGACTGGCCCGACCGTCCGGAATCGGGAGAGTTCCGGTATTCAGAGAGTCCGGTATTGGCAGAGTCTACTGTACTATAATGTAATGATAAAACGGAAATCGTTTAATTATCAGACCACAAATGTTTGTCCTTCTAGTTCAGCCCGTCTGGAAATCGTTCTTTAAAGCAAGGATAGGCTACCAAAAGTTTGCTATAAATAACACAATAGTCTACCGAAACGTAATCTGCTTAAATGTTCGATTTACAAGAAGCAAGTTAAGTTAAGTCCCGCGTCATGCGAAAATGGGTTTTATTCCATATGCGGCCAGCGTAGCTATAGTCCAGCCTGCACATCTCACAGTCTGGTCAGGATTTATTTAATGAAGCCACGACACTTTGTGCGATATTATTGCGGACATCGCAGCTTCTAACCAGACTACACACGTGCGCAGACTGGGCTTGATCTATGCTGGTCGAAACGCCATAAGACAAATGACGCGCCTCTAGATAGACTTTTATTTTCCTCTATTCATTATGAGCAAAAGATATAATACAGATTATAAACAATTAAATACAATCGAGTATATACACATACAAGAGATCAAAATGAAGCAACTCAATACAGCCATTAGATTATTTACAAAGATAAGTAACATAACTAGAGTATATATATAAATAATTGTTAGGTCAATGACATGAATAAAGTCAATGAAATGAATTGAGTTCATTAATTCAATAATACACACACACGCACGCACGCACGCACGCACGCTCGCACGCACGCACGCAAAGTGTTATTTGAATGTTTTGAAAGAAAACTGTGTTAATCACATATTAAAATACCATATATTTCGAAGGCGAAGAATAGGTCTAATAATAAGCAATGCGAGGACACATTGATGTAATCTCCCGTAGTATATTTGTTCACGTACGAACACTATTGTGTGGTTTAAATATACGTGCACTTAATAACACATGTTTCATGCGGTAGATAGGCGAATAGCAATTGAAAAAAAATAGCAACCCGTTATTTTCAATTTAATTATATAAAAACGAATATTTTTTAACTTTATGTCAAAGTCAGGATTTGCGCCGAATATCTTAAAAGGTATTTGCTGTTCTTATATGTGTCGAAATGCGAGGATTAAAATAAGGAAAAGTGAAAAAAAAGGTATAATAATCAAAGACACCATAGGTCGCCGTAGTGTCATGGTTATAGTGTCCGCCTAGCGACCGGGAGATCACGGGTTCGATCCCCAGTGTGGGACCGTTCTTTAGATCTCCTCCAAATGACACCAAGAACTTGTTTAAGGCCCAGGAAACGGACTCGAGGAGAGCGTTTCAATATGCCTGAGGCTTTCGATGCAATCGAGCTCAAATGAATAGGTTTAAACTAAAAACTTAAGACATAGATCAAATATCTCAGTATTTTAAATGATACAGCTTTACTTCTTGGCAGATCTAAACCATCACTTTATTGTACGCTAAATTAACTGCTAAGATACTCTTGACTAAATATAAACTATGAAAAACTTAATGTATTTGATTGTTTATTGATTAACAATAGTGTAGTGACACGATCAATCACACATTATGATTCATATGGACAAGAAATGTCAGAAAAGGTGAGTTCAATAATGATAGATTCCTTACAGGCAATACCTAACGTTGTTCAATAATGATAGATTCCTTACAGGCAATACCTAACGTAGTTAAAACAGTAAGTTAAGTTGAGTCGTGTTCTGAGACAACTGGCCATAATGCATGTGCGTAAAGTGTCGTCCCAGATTAGCCCGTGCAGTCCGCACAGGCTAATCAGAGACGATACTTTCCGCTTTTATGACATTTTTCGTTTTAATGAAGTCTCCTCTTAGCAAAAATCCAATTAAGGCGGAAAGTGTCGTCCCTGATTAGCCTGTGCGAACTGCACAGGATAATCTGGGACGACACTTTTTGCACATGCATTGTGCCCAGTTTTCTCAGAACGCGACTCATTTATTTGAAACTAGTCTGACTACATTCTTCAACAGCGTGTGAAACAGGGACTATTTAGTTCCTAACTACTGTTCATAATTTTCGTAAATGACATCATGGACTACATAAACACAGATATAAAATACTATCCTCTATTCACGAACTCGAGCTATTTGTATATAATGAGCTGAGAACCGAATTCTTTTCGCAACCGCTTTAAAAGCGCAGCAAACCATGCTTTATGACGATAGTTCCTGAAACACGTGAATGCCAGCAATGTTATCACCTGGGCAGCGTACGTTTTAATTTTTTATAAGAATGTTATATATTCATTTACAATGAATAACTAGAAGTAATAACTTTTATCAAATACCTAAGAGTTTTCTTCTTTAAAATAGTCATTTTATTAGAACACAATTTTTTTGCTTGCATCGGCTATTCTCGGTTTCGTTTATCGACACAACTAGTTTGATATTAATGAAAAGAAGCATTCGTTCTAAAAAAACAACAACATTAAATACTTGGAGACTTTTAGTGTAATTTTAAATTAACATTTCAAATATAAACATTTCTAATCCAGTGTGTTCTTTTTCCAAAATTACAGATTTTTATTTTATTTTTAGGAAACCATTTTATTTACTGACTGCTTTTAACTGCCAATATAAAACTTCCAGCACCTCTTAATGATAGCACATATACGTGTAGTTTAAGTCTTTATTTTCGTTAACAAAACACTATTAATATATCGCATAGTTGTAAACTTGCGCATAGCCCAGCGACTTTTTACCACGAATTGCATTTTCCTTTAGAAACCCATATCCGTTCATTATTTCTCACGTAGGCGACACGGGTAAAATCCCCGTTTTAGGAATCATGTGAATTTGGTTTGCGGTCACCATACCGGATAGTTCTGGTTTCCTTCGGTTTTATCCCACAGCACAAGACCAATGCCGAAATCGAAAATATCTTTAAGTAAAACACAAGTAGCTGGATATTTATGTCATTATTAAAAATTCGTTCAAACTTTCGTGAGACATATAGTTAAATATGTAGGAGTGTTGGGACAGACACCGAGTCCTCACATAATGCAGCCCCCGGCGCGGAACTCATACACTTAAAAATACACTCACTGTCGCGCTGATGTCAATGCCCTGGAGGCAGTATTCACTTATGGTGGGACTCTATCCAACCCTACAGTTGACACTCCTTTCACACAAATGCGTTCGATGTGTAAAAATCGTTCGGTGTTTAATGTATGTTATAAATGTCTGTTTTTTGTTATTAATGTTGATGACACATGCCTGTTTTATTAAGTATCGGTATATTAAACACATCCTTCCATTTGTTTTAATGATATATACCGTACGCCATTTGCAAGTTTTTCTAGCGTTGTGGCATAATAATTCAAGAAAATGACGCTAAATGTGGAATTAATCACGTTTAACAAACGTTTATCTCAATTTTCTGTAAACCTGCCCAACGCACGAGTTAATTAACTAACAGTTTTATATGATTCAACCTTTGCACATGTAAACATTTGTCTTATATGTATTTAAACATATCTTTACATGAGTTCTCTCATTAAATGGTTTAAAACTAGCACGTTTGACAACCAACAGTATCCTGATTGAAAAAATATAAATCCTGTCCGTCATTTTTTTTGCATTATCCATTCGTCATTGTAAGTCGAACCTATCAGTTGAGGACAAGCAAACTTAAAGCGGCGTTAAATGCCCCCCGCCCCTCCGCGGAAATTAACAATTACATAATAATCACAAATCGTATAAACAATAACACTGGTTCAAAATCAAACATATGTTTAACTTGCCAACCAGATACAAATTGTCTTCGTTTGCACTATATGCAGAAGCCACATACATGGGACAGATACGTTTTGGTAGATTTTTATTCACTTTTGATCATCGAAAATAAATATTGTCATTCTTTTATTTTTATTTAAGGACAAAAATCATTAAATATGTTACTTATTCTAATAAACCCACCGTTTATGACGCCACTTTAGATAAACTATTACGTATAGGGCTTAACAATATAAACCTGTATAGAGCGTATATAAAAAATGTCGACCAGAGCCCTTCTAGAAATCGAAAAAAGGAGAAGTATCAGTTCCATAGAATGGTAACAGCACCTTAACTTTCTGAGGTTTTTGTTTGCTCAAACTTTCAATGCTATACTTGTCGCAGCTGTTAACAATTTAACATTTGAAACCATATCGATCCGGGGACGTCTTACATATAATTATATTGGTACGTCTTCTTTATAGCGCATCGCCTCTGGTGTGTCGTAAGACGAATCGAACAGTATTCATTAAAAAAGATCATATCCTGGTGAAATGTCATGCGACACTTACTCGTCGATAAAGCCTGTATATTCAATTGCATTGTTATTGACTGACAACACATACATTTCGTTTTTATTTCAACGCTATTTACGTACTATCGTGCGCTCCTTCAAATAAACCCGTATCCGTTTTAAGATAACCGATCTTTTAATAGAAATGCGCATAACCCGAGTGGGTTTAACACCTGCGTTGTATTAATAAATAGTGCTTAAGTTACCACAAGTAAAACACAACTGCATCTTGACTTCATTAGACGAAGGAAAATGTAAGTGCATGTTTATATTTTATTTGTTTACAGTTGTATTATTTTACAGAAACGCGTCGGATTGTTTCGTTACCCTGTTGTATTTTATCTAAGTGATGCATCGTTTAGAAAACTATTTGTGTCTTGTTCTGAGAAAACGGGGCATAATGCATGTGCGTAAAGTGTCGTCCCATATTAGCCTGTGCAGTCCGCACAGGCTAATCAGGGACGACACTTTCAGTTTAAACTAGATTTTCGGTAAAGAGGGACTTCCTTTAAACGAAAAATACCATTAAAGCGGAAAGTGGCGTCCCTGATTAGCCTGTGCGGACTGCACAGGCTAATCTGGGACGACACTTTACGCACATGCATTTTGCCCAGTTTTCTCAGAACACGACTAATTTAATCTCATCGCATTGTTTCGTATCGTAATGTCCCGAGTTGTATTGTATGGTTCGTTGAATGGTAGCGTATAACATTGTGATTATGGTACATGATTGTGGCAATAAACTGGCCGTCTGAAGATGCCGGGTGTCCGTCCTTATATCCATATACCGTATCTATGAATCAATCGATATAAAATGTCGATATTCTTTGGAGCGGAATTTTAGTACTGTAAAATATTTAGTATTTGAATGAAAAACTTTATTTCGATTTCCCTATTCTAATAAACAATTTACATACATTTGTAAATGAGTGTAGTGTTGATATGAACTGAGTCTATCGGTATCTGACCTGGACGTAGTGTGATACCATTAAAATAGGTTTTCATAGATTATCTTTTTAAACTAATAAAGTTGTGTCTAAAAATGGTTTATAATAAGGCTAATCTGGGACGACACTTACCGCCCATTCTGGATTTTCATTTAGAAGAGACTTTCTTTGAATGAAAACTTTAATAAAAGCGGAAAGTGTTATCCCTGATAAGCGTGTGCGGACTGCACAGGCTAATCTGGGACTGCACAGGCTAATCTGGGACAATTCTTTAAACGCATACATTAAGCGCGGTCGCCGTACTTTATCAAGTATGTGATATACATGTAATAATGAATGGAATAGTATTCTCACCGTTTCATCGGTGTATGAGGAAATTTTGCGTTGATTTATTTCCTTACCACGAAATCGGGAGACGTAAACACGAGTTGAAAGACGTAAACATGATAGCCGATCTGCGTTTATACAAATAAATTAGTAAACGTATCGAGCCCGTATTCACAAAGCGAAGAAAACAACTGTAGTAAATTCTTAAAATTCGTTTAAACTTTTTTACATAAATATAGGAGAAGTAACAGTACCGTCGTACGCTTTGTATAGTGGATAATCTGTAAACACGGAATTTTAATTTGAGTTCGATATATATTGTAGAACGCCTAAAAACACGGGATTTTATTTTTTTATAGAATTCTGAATATTATAGTTTTTAGCAGCGATGGACATAAAATACCGCCTGACCTACTTTAACAAGCGCGGGGGCGGGGAGATTGTGAGGTTGACCTTTGTGGCCGGAGGACAGGAGTTCACGGACGAGCGTCTGACCTCAGAGCAGTGGAAGGACCGGAAATCAGGTATGCTTTTCTGCTCAGAAACAAACAGAAAAGCGCGGCACATAGCTGTCATGTGCGTATAAAACAAACAGGAACATGAAAATAACAACTAACGCGTTATAAACTAGGCATTAATGATTGCGTCTATTATAGATGAGTCCATACTGTAAGTGAAGTCAACGAATATATAACTTTAATATACATATGTATATACTTATAAAAGATCAACTTACCGGGTAATCGTATTTAAAATATTTATAATGCAATCAGCAATAAATCAAAATATGATCTCTCTTTTAACGTTTTTGTATTTATTCACTTAATACTTAATACTTATTCACTTAAACTGCTTGTGGAATGAAGAATGCAGTACAAACTTGATACCAGTTGGTGTGTACAATGTTATAAAGTACGAACCTAGTTTGTGCTCTTATATTTTAATGTATCCTACTTCATGCTCTTTAAACTAGTTTCATTTACGAATATTGGAGATATGAACTGTTACTATTTTACTGTGAAATTGATCGTTTACAAGTAATTAGAACGTCAGATTTCGATATAAATTGAGTATACGACTTAATTTGTGTGTGCTTGGGTTTGAAATAAATAAAAATCACATATCTCGACAAAACATACAACAATGATAGTTTGTGCAGATAAAAGGAAGAAACCCTATCTATCAAAAGCTGTTATTAGGTTTCCACTGTCGTTCCAGAAATGCCTATGAAGAATCTTCCGGTGCTACACGTGAACAATGGCGAAACGGAAGTGACGTATTGCCAGTCTGGAGCAATTGCAAGATACTTAGCCAGAAAATTTGGTATTTAAAGATGCTTTTCTATTACATATTTGATAACTATGCTTAATAATCATACTTGTCTCAAGTTGTAATAAACAAAGTAAGAATTAAACGAAGATTTTTATTTCAAGATATCAAAAGGCATATGGGCATAACAAGAACAGTTAAACAGACAGTCAGTGCATTAAATAAATGTCGGCATTTTCTTCGTTTTCGTTTGATAAATAAAATACATTTGTATCATTTACGCATACAACACACACATTCATTTTGTTTAGTGTCCATACCTATAAATAAAAACCGTTCGCGAATCCTAGAGTTTCACAAAACTTTAAAGTTTTACGTAATATTCTTATCATGCAATTTGTCTATCCATTTATGTTACCGAATGAAAGTTATAGCGAAAACCCACGAAGTTCTGGAACACCCCTCGTATATTAATAGGGCAGCATTACGTTCTGACGCGTTTATTATTTGTCACAGTTATCTCTCGGTGGTGAAACCATTTATTATTTCCCTTATACATGGTTATTTACCGAATTACCGGTACGTAATTAATATGGTCTATTGCCCTATGGCTTTCACCTGCCATGTTTTATGACCTTAATCCGGTCAGTGACCTATACAATAGGTTTGTATTGGTACCTGATCCGGTCATTGAAACGCATGATGGAGGTGACACCTGATTAGCGAAAACAGAGAAGAAATCTGGTAAAATAGCGCTGTAAAATATACTGTCCGAAAATTGAGAATCATAAGTTATTGACAAAAACTCGTTTGTCCAAAAATTGTGAGTCACGACAAATTATTATTTTGGCCAAAAAGGGGGTGTCCGAAAATTTAGAGTGTTCGAAAACTTAGAGTTATTACGGTAATTGAGATTTAATCTTGTTTTTGGTTTAGGAGACCGGAGACGACCTTTTTAGTTGACGGTAAGACGCAAACTCATACCTAAATGCAGAATACTGACGTCACACGTGTTTTCCCCTATAGGTCTCAATGGCGACAGCGAGGAGGAGAGTCTGTTGGTGGACGAGGTGTTCGACACGGTCGGTGACGTCAGGAAGGTCTTCGTGCAGATACACCTTTGTGCAGACGACAATACAAAAGTAGGATACCATTCCGTAACCGAATGTTCGAAACTAAAAAACTGACTCCAGTTGCCAAAATATTTTAAAGCTTATCTGTTTCTTCATCATACATGAAATTGACATCAATGCTCAATCTTATCAAAACGGAAGTTATTAAGTACAAAAAAACATGATAAAAAATATATATTTAAAATGTGTTTCAAAAAAGCAAATTCTTTCATGTGTGTTGAAACTCCAAACGCGCTATTTTTGTTTGTATACATATACTTCATATGAATTGTATGTGCATTTGGATTTTTGTTTCATAAACAGCGCGAGCTCGCGACAAATCTAGTCAGCGATGTCCTCCCCACATTCTACAGCTATTTTGAACGGCGGAAGCGCGAGTACGGTGAGAACGGATACATTGTCAGCGGCAAGGTGAGATGTAACCTCTTGCAAAACGGCTACACTCTATAATCACTTTTGTAGATGGCTCGGAAAGCAGTCCCTAGTTATCCTGACATTTCAAACGCAACGCGTAATAACATCCACCACTTTTGGCTTGTCAGGAGCTTAAAGACTGTAGTTGAAATTATTGGGATAACAATTATAAAATTATGAAAAACAATTATTATTCAATTGTTTTTTAT
The DNA here is from genome assembly GCF_020536995.1 of Dreissena polymorpha. NCBI lineage: Eukaryota > Metazoa > Mollusca > Bivalvia > Myida > Dreissenidae > Dreissena > Dreissena polymorpha. The sequence continues at coordinate 48,155,321 of NC_068355.1, read as the reverse complement.
ATGATGCATATTGTGGTAGATATGACAAAACAGCACATTTATGTTGACATAAGTTGTGAGTGCGCCCAATCCAAAGAAATTAGGGTAGATCAGTGACCGACAGTTCTGCTTATTCGGTGAAATGGACCGAAATGTTCAATAGCAAGTTAACATTTGTTCACTGTATGTTTATTTCTTCCTTTCTAACATAACAATAAATGTTGACACCACGTCACGGTTGAAAAGATTCTTTATGCATTTAACAAAAGCCAAAATAAGGTTATCATTTCCGTATGTGATATTGTTCACTGCAATCAGTTATACTACAACGGTTGTCTCCCTTCTTCAGCTGACGCTTGCGGACCTAGCGGTGTTCAATATGGTAGACAGCATCATAGAAATGGGTCAACAGTCGTTATGGCAACCGTACCCAGAATTACTAAAACACCACGAAAACGTCAAGAAAAACACGCGCATTGCTGAGTGGCTTCAAAAACGTCCGAAAACCGAGGTGTAAACCTTAAAGACACTTAAACACAGTGTAAATTATTTATAGAACGACGTGCATCAATCGAACACTTGGACGCCTTGCGTTGCATCAATTAAATGGTAGTTGATTATGTTGATTAGCGTTTCTTGCCACGTTTATCGCACAATAATTCGAATACGTGTTTTGGTGTACATTTGGTTGTGCAGTTTATGTTGAACATGTCTCGACATGTGTATTTTCCTAAGCAGGAATTATTCACGTTTCGTTCGTATTTATATTATATATTAACATTGTCGTAGAAATTTCGTGTAAAAAGAAAAACATGCATAAATTTGTGTACGGTTCATGGTTATTCCTTGCACAATAATTCAAATAATCGAACCGGTACGTCAATGGGTTGTATCATCATATAGACTTATGTCCGAAAACAAAATAGTTTTAAGAAGAACTCCCGAAATCATCAAACTTCCAATTGAGAATGTGCGATGTTTTATCCGACGCAAAACATGTGTAGAATGTCTAGTATATTGTGTATTTTTTTCTCGGGATGGGACGAACATTCGATTGTTTTAAAAGGAAATAATTTATATTCTACATAATGTTTAGTTTTTCGCCATGTATAGTAAAATATCTGAGAAATAATTCGCTTCGTTAAATGTTAGACAGCTTTAACAGTCTTAAAAGTTGATAATTTTCTAATAATTTAGATTAAAAACATTCAAATATCAAGTAACCAAAAGCTGAACCTACACTTATACGTGCCTACTACAAATACTATGTAATAGTTCTTATCCCTGGAAAGCTCTGTGAAAAATCTATCTAAGACAAATAATTATCTAAGCTAATGATAAGAAAACTATAAGAAACTTTCTGATTGCATAGTTTTAAAAAAAAAATCGATGTTAAGGTATTTCGCAATATTTGTTTAAGGACAACAGCATTATAAGATGTTTATAAAGTTTCTTCACACCGTAGGCTATCCCATGATTCAACAATTATCATTAAATCCTACAAATTGTATCAATTGGTCGATAAATATTGTATAAGAAAGGTTTAGAATAACATCCCTGACCTATTTCATTCATTTAAAATGTTAAGTTTCTTTAGAAAAACGGACATATTAAATCAACATCAATCAAACTCTAAATACATATTTGTGTTGTAATGCGCTACGCATTTTCATACGATTCTACAGATCTAATAGCTAAAAATTTACTCAGGCGATCAATTCGCCCTTCCTGTTCATGCTTTTTGCGCAGATGACGTGTTTGCGAAGGGTTTGAAAATACGTCGCGTGCTTTTTGAAGAACAGATGATTTAATCGAAGAACACGTGCAGGTCATTTCGAAATAAGAACTTCATTGGTTAGCCTGTTAATGTCAATAAATGAAATTTACAAAACAACAAGCTAGGTGTCCCGCTAAAATAGAAAACGTCATTTTCCCGTGTTGGGCTGAAAAAGGCGTGTGCTTACTATTTAACTGTATAAACCGGAAATCAAACGATTTATATATATCTAATGGAAACAAAATTCTTGCTTTGAAATAATGATTGCTTTATCCCACTTATTTAAAGTTGCATAATGATTTTTTGTGACTGCAAAGACACCAAAGTTTAAAAGTTCGGACATATTGATATTACAGTTTACAATATCGAATATGCGAATGAGGAGAAACGATTTTCGAATATTATTTCCCGATTCGTTCCGAACACTACAATTTTTAAACACAACAAGGCATATTCCGTCGGCGTTTTTCGTCACTACTTTGACAAGCTCTAGTTTACCCATTTATGCCTAGCGTCTAGAAAAAAGGCCTTGGCAAACAGCGTAGAGCCAGATGAGACGCCGCATGATGCGGCGTCTCATCAGGGTCTGCGCTGTTTGCTTAAAGGAATTTCTCTAAGAAATATTCTAAATATAGAAATAAATATACTAGACATCCCTAATTTTGGAAATAAATTGCTTCAATTTAGGAGGATGGGATAGTCCACTAGGCATAAATGGGTCAAGCCTTCATAGAAGTATCCGCGTGCAATCGCATTATTGTTTGTTGTAGTGGACAACTGGAAATATCAACCCATGTATTGATGCAAAACGAACAGACTGCAACATTTGAGCTTTATTGTGATGAAGTATAAATGTTACGCAAAACATAAAGTGATATGTATAAATTTGGTCTCATCGATTGTCGAAAGACAGATGTTTGAAATAAATTTAATTTAATTGAAACATTGGAAAATTGTTACCAAGAAAAAAGATTATGAAATTTAAACAGTGAGCATTAACATGAACGCAGGATCAACTTTGTTTTACCATTATTTTTCTACATGAATGTGAACAAATGGGAACTGGTTGAAAATTAAAATTGTATATTATATAGTTGTTTCAAAATTTGCTATTTAAAAAAAAAGCTCGTAATAAATAAAAAAGTTCAGACTGAAAAAATAAAAATGTAAAAGTTCAATTTTAAAATATAATTGAAAACACCCTGTGTTACCAATGAACATCTAATGGTCAATTACTAAATTCCACACACATGGGCTCTCTTAGTTGAACAAATAGCAAACACAGCTTAATAAATAGCATGCACAGTTTACCAAAAATTATCTAAGTTAACTTAACAGCATAAACCCATGAGCATTGGCGGATTCACAGACGTACTTTGCATTTTAAATGCAATGTATATGCTGTAGCCAGTGATTTTGTCTACTTTCAGTGTCTTTTTCGTCCATTTTGCTCAGAAACAAGGGCCATTGTAAAAACAAAAGTGTACCATACAATAATGTATATTTAGTTAAAAAGTCAGTTACCAACATAAATCGTTTAAAGAAGTCGGGGTTGAAGACAAAAAGAAGTTTTACAAAATGTGTTTTTATTTATAATACAAAAGTGTGTGGCTACATGAAAAATACACAACAAAATACTACAGTCCAAGAGACAGCTTTATCCCTCGAAGAGATTAAATGGTGGTGACATTGAGTTTGGGCCAGTGTTATCGACTGGTGACTGCTGGACATCTTCTTGACGTTGAGCAAGTGTTATTTCGTAATGCCTTTTACACATTTGATAAATAAGCTTAACATTGTGACCAAAATTCATGAAAACCCACCAATATTAAATTGTATATGCAGCAAAAAATGGTAGCTAAAAACCTTTCTCACAAATCTTGATCTGGACCTTGAACCGGCATGACAAACTCACGCCATCTGACAATTGTCAAAATAACCTAAACCTTGACCCTGCATGACAAACTCATGCCATCTGATCATTGTCAAAGTAACCTAACCCTTGACCTTGAACTGGCATGACAAACTCATGCCATCTGACCATTTTCTAAATAACCTAACCCTTGACCTGAAACCGGCATGACAAACTCATGCCATCTGACCATTTTCTAAATAACCTAACCCTTGACCTGAAACCGGCATGACAAACTCATGCCATCTGACCATTGTCTAAATTACCTAACCCTTGACCTTAAATCGGCATGACAAACTCATGCCATCTGACCATTTTCTAAATAACCTAACCCTTGACCTTGAACCGGCATGACAAACTCATGCCATCTGACCATTTTCTAAATAACCTAACCCTTGACCTTGAACTGGCATGACAAACTCATGCCATCTGACCATTGTCTAAATAATCTAACCCCTGGAACCGGCATGACAAACTCATGCCATCTGACCGTTGTCTAAAAAATAATTTAACTCTTTACCTCGAACCGGCATGACAAACTCATGCCATCTGACCATTGTCTAAATAATCTAACCCTTGACCTGGAACCGGCATGACAAACTCATGCCATCTGACCATTGTCTTAAAAACCTAACCATTGACTTTGAACCGGCATGACAAACTCATGCCATCTGACCATTGTCTAAATAACGTTAACATTTAGGCAGGGTTCCATTAAAAATTCTCCAGAGGGCATAGCAGATATGGAGCAGAAATGGAGACTCAAAGTGGACATAAACCTTGAGCGGGCATGACCGATTTATGCGTTTTGCACATCTCTGGCACCTCAACGACCTAAACACTGTAGCAAAGTTGTCTGAAAATCCTTTTATGGAATAGGAGATGTGGATTGGACACGAAAACAGAGGTGCACATTTTAGACCTTACACTATCACATTGACATTGGGCAAGCGTTCCTGGCTCATACCTACTGAACATCTTCTTAATGACCTTAACAATGTTAAGGGCAGACGGAATAAAGGCATTCCTATAATAACCCCATCAGCTTTGCAACGGAGAATTAATAAAAGAAACGAAAATATTATAAACGTACACACAAAATAACTGTAAAATTATATTATTTACATAGAGTATGGAACATTACACAAATGGAAAACAAATGTATAGTTATATAGATTATACAAAATAGTAATTACATGATTTACGATTGATACCAATGCATGAAGCGAAGATGATTTTTACAATGCTACGAAAAAACAATAGACCTTATTGATTATGTGCAAGTTATCAGGTTAAAACAAAACAAGAGGGCCATGATGGCCCTGAATCGCTCACCTGACTAACCAAATACAATCCCAACCCAGATTTCATCAAGATAAACATTCTGACCAAATTTCATAAAGATTAGATGAAAAACTGTGACCTCTATTGCCTACACAAGGTTTTTCTATTATTTGACCTAGTGACCTAGTTTTTGACCACAGGTGACCCAAATACAATACCAACCCAGATTTCATGAAGATAAACATTCTGACCAAATTTCATAAAGATTGGATGAAAACTGTGACCTCTACTGTTTACACAAAGAAAATGTTGACGGACACATGCACACACATACCGACCCCGGACATCACACGATCACATAACCTCACCATGTCACTTCGTGACAGGTGAGCTAAAAATAATGCAAACAATTTTACTAGTAATTGTAAATAAGTTTCAATTATAAGCATTCAAATTTAATCTATATTTAAATACATAGATATGTTTACAAAAATACAGTGACGATAACATGCTAAGTTATACAACAGTACAGTTATATTCTTCAAATCTAATAATATTTCAAACACAACAATTTGGTAATATAACATGGCACTAAATACTTAAGAAATATGTAAACATTGTCTGGTTGTATGGGTTTCTAAGTGTTGGGTAGAGGTATGTAATGGAGTTCATAATCTGTTAAAACTTTGTAACTAAACGATGTATTACACATAATTGCTCTTTTGTTTTGCTTCATAGTTAATAATTACCATATCAAACTGCAATATCAACTGCTATAACTTGGAAAGGAATCGCTTTTCAGCGTTAAAGGGTGATAGTATATATGGCAATTAAATTATAGTGTGGAACAAAAGCAGCGCTTTTTAAATTTAGAATGTTCATTCAATAAAAACCCAAGTAATAGAATACATTTTGCTTTCTTTTACGGTGATTATTAATTAAAAATACTGTAACATGTGACTTTGACATCAAGTGTAGGATATACTGCTAGTTTAGGTCAGATAAATTATTAAACTTTTTATTTGCATGTTACCATAATACAATAGTTTATCAGTGACAAGAAGTTCAAAAATACATGTTTTTGTTATAACGCATGACTAGACATCTTCCATATTATGCAATAGACAGGTTTTTTCATAATTTAATTGATTTTATGCATTAAAAAGCCCAACATGCTTCTTGTCAAACATTATGTCTCGTCCAAACTTAAAGTCAGATCAACACAATTAAACACAATGTACCAGTAGTTATATTAAGTTTCTTTAATGCAGACTAACTTACACCTTTCCTACTTTCCATAATGACTTGAGAAATGAAGTGTTTAACAAAGTTGGAGTTTCATCCTGCACAAAAACAATGGGGTGCAACTACAGTACAGTGTGGTCTGTAAAGCAATAACATGTATATAGTTAATATTGTCAATAGCCCGCGTGAAAGTTGCCTCCCCAGAAAACTATATCAATAACAAATTATCTACAAATCAACTTCTAAAAAACATTTTTTTAAGTTCTGATAACAAGTTTGAACTTGTCTAAAAGAAGTGAAAATATAATAGAATATTGTTCTTAAGTTATCCAACTCAATATTATTTATAAATTTATTATATATTAAGAAAGCAGTATATGTCACTGCAAAATTTTGATTACTAAACTAGTATTTGAATCTTTATTGAGATTGTTCAGGCTTGTTAGGGTATTTTGTTTCTGGACATGTAACAATAAAAGATACTAGTAGCTGTCTTAATGCATAGCCTGAACCTAGTACCAAATATAAGACAAATAAAATATATGCTGCCAAAAAATGATTATGATGAACAATCTCTAGGTAGTAAAAGTTTTACATTACAGGAATGACTGTTTATGAAACGTATAAAAGGTGTTTGATAAGGAAATACAATTTAAACAAGAGATGTGTTCGTCAGAAACACAATGCCCGCTATTGCGCCGCTTTGAAATAAAATTTCAATATATCATTTGGCAGGTTTAGAAATTATCTCCCTTTTAAAGCTTATTACTTCCCTTGGATTGTATTTTTTTTACTTTTGACCTTGAGAGATGACCTTGACCTTTCACCACTCAAAATGTGCAGCTTCATGAGATAAACATGCATGCCAAATATCAAGTTGCTATATTCAATATTGCAAAAATTATGGCCAATGTAAAGTTTTCGAAGGGACACACAGACAGACAGACAGACAATCAGACAGACAGACAGACAAACGGACTAACAGTTTAACTGCTATATGCCACCCTACCGGGGGCATAAAAACCTGAAATAACTACTAACAACAGACACCACATTTCTTTTAAGGATACCAAATAAAGGAGCTATGAGACTATCTAAACAACAGACAAAGTCCTTCATTTAAGGATCATTTACTTCTATGATTGTTTTTTTACATGGGGTTGCAAAGACTTGACAATATCAAATAGTTTCAGACAAAAACTGGCAAATGTTAGTTTTTTGTTTTTTTTAGTTTATCTGATTTTCTTTGCGGCTTTCAAATGTTTTTTTCAATTATATCGACAGCTTTATACAAATTCATACACTTATGCCAGTAACTGAAAAACTACCTCTTGAATCTGAGGTAGCGGGGAAATGGCAGTAGAAAGGATAATGTGGCCAATCTTTACACCAGTTTTGTGGCAGGGCACAGGATTGAACTTGCCATTCTCTGATTTGTAGTCCAGCATTCTACAAACTAAGCTAACCTATATGCTAGAAAATAATGGCATTAGAGTATTAAAATTAACAGTTATGTAGATCTATAATTATTTTTTAGAAGACAGAGGGCTATAAATACAAATATCACAACACTATCACATGCAACTGTCATGTATTGTTTTCTAGACCTAATCACAATCCAATAACTAATACATGTACATACTTCTAAGATATACTCACTAATATTACTATGCACAAAAACAACTCATTTGTATTGAAGGAAACAGTATCATCAGATTTAACTGCAAGATAATATGAAAAGTTGTTCACAATTGTGTATTTACATCAATTAAAGCAACTATTTGTACATTGAGCTAAGATGAATGAATCAAACTGATCTTAAGACAGATCATAAAGAACCAGCATGGAATTATGAAATTCAATCAATTTATGAGTATGATTTTTGAACATATTTCATAAAACTGAAATAATTTTTCACCTCTTTGTTGCTGTTCACGGGTACCATTAACAACTTCATAGCATACATGTAACAAGAGCACCGCATAACGGGTGCCACGCTCGGCTGCGGGTGCAGTTTTTAATAAATGAAAGCTTGTCAGAATTTATTTTTTTTAGGTCACAATGACCTTGACCTTTGACCTAGTGACCCAAAAATGGGTGTGGCATGTAGAACGCATCAAGGTGCAGCTACATGTGAAGTTTCAAAGTTGTAGGTTGAAGCACTTTGATTTCAGAGCCAATGTTCAAAACCTTAACATAATGTAAAGGTTTTAGCACAACGCGGACGTAGGATGACGAGCTGGCTATGACAATACCTCGGGTTTTCTCTGAAAACAGCCGAGCTAAAAATTGGATAAAGGATAGAAAAAGATAACTTTCTCAATTACTTGTTTGTCAAATGTATATACATAAAAATCCATCAACAATTTAGTGTTTATTTTCATTTTATGTCAGAAAGAGGCCCTAGCTAATTGATTTGGGGAAGAATTATCATTTTAATAGCTAATTTGGGAATGAAAAAGGTGGTGTTAGTTTTCATTTAGGGCAAAACTGTATGCTTTTAACGAAAGTTTTCAATGGGAAGAGGCCTTTAATCAGCCCATGGCCTCTTTTATATAAGGTGAAATATCCCTGCAATTATTATTTGATTCAAACTTTAAATTCTCCCAGAATGATAACATTTTTTTTTTAAGAATGTATGACATGAAGTATTATGACAATTTCACATAAAAGGGCATAGTCACAAAACACTGGAATGAAAACACTGAACTGGCATCAAAGATAATGCATGGGTTCTAGAAAAATTGCAGTAAACAACTTTTTGTAAGGTATTCAAAAAATGTAAAAAAGGTTAAACAAGGGACAAAATTGTCACAAAACCAGGTTTTCATTGTGAAAAAAAAATATGATAAAGGGAGAAAACTCAAACTGAACTTTTGAAATGACCAAAAAAAATTAACCCCCTTTGTAAGTTTTTTTTTTTTTTTAAATCTATTTTTAGTCGTGGCGACCTTGACATTGGAGATATTGACGTGATTCTTTCGTGGGACACACCGTCCCATGATGGTGAACAAATGTGCCAAATGATTTTAAAATCTCACAATGAATGACATAGTTATGGCCAGGACAAGCTCATTTATGGCCATTTTTGACCTGTGAACTCAAAGTGTGACCTTGACCTTGGAGATATCGACGTAATTATTTCGCGCGACACACCGTCCAATGATGGTGAACAAATGTGCCAAATGATTTTAAAATCTGACGATGAACGACATAGTTATGGCTCGGACAAGCTCATTTATGGCCATTTTTGACCTTTGAACTCAAAGTGTGACCTTGACCTTGGAGATATCGACGTAATTATTTCTCGCGACACACCGTCCAATGATGGTGAACAAATGTGCCAAATGATTTTAAAATCTGACAATGAACGACATAGTTATGGCCCGGACAAGCTTATTCCGCCAGCCCGCCAGCCCGCCAGCCAGCCAGCCCGCCAGCCAGCCAGCCAGCCAGCCCGCCCGCATTCGCCAATCTAATAACCAGTTTTTTCCTTCGGAAAACCTGGTTAAAAACAATAAGGCTCTACATAATTGCAACAAACTACTTATATGTTTTCTCGAAAGATAAAAAATTATGTATATATATATATATATATATATATATATATATATATATATATAAAGGTTCAAAAATAATTATGAACATTGCACATTTATACAATACTTTCTGCTTTACTATTACTACTTCCACTTCCACTGCTGTGTTGAGATTTCTGAGTTGGCTGCAATTTTGATGTTGGCCCTGCCCTTAAGTCTGTATTTTCATTACTCTTTGCCCTCGTGTAAGCATTTTCATACTCTGGATTACTGCTGACGTGTCTGATGGGCTGCTGTATGGGTCCTGGCGGGACAGGATAGTTGTAAAACTGCTGGTTTCCATAGTAAGGGTTTCCAGGGGGGTTACCATATGCTGGATTGTTTGTGAACACAGAGCTTGCCACTGATCCAGTCTCAGCAAACTCATCCCTCGCTTTTTGTCCATCGGTCATCTCACACAACATTTCCCAGTTAGATTTGTTCCTCTGTTTGGGAACATGCACAGGCACGTTAACCATTGTCTGAGGTGGGTACTGGGTTGCTGGGTAACTTGGTGGTGGATACATGGGATATGGTGGTTGCATAGTAACCCCTGGTTGCCCCGGGTAACCAGTCGGCTGCATGCCTGGAGCTGCAGGATAGCCTACTGGCACTTGCTGGGGCTGAAATCTTTCCATTCCTGGGTTGTACAGATTGAGGTTAGGATCCGCTAAATTCCCCTGAGAAGCACTTTTAGGCAAATCATCAAGTATAGTGTTAGCGCTTGTTGATTTGCGGGGTTTAGGTTTTGGTTTGGGTTTCACCATATCCACTTCATCCTCCTCAGTATCGAGGGCATTCACACTCTTAGCACGCTTAGTCTTGCGGTTCTTAGTCTCCTTTTTCTCTTTGTCAGTAATCACATTATTATTGTCTTCAACTATTTTTTTGTCTTTCTCTGTAACCACCTTATCTTTCTCTTTTATCTGATCAGTGGACTTCGATCGCAGTTTAGCCTCTTTCGGATCTTTCTTTGTAGTCTGTGTACCTGAACTACTTACATTCCTTGACCTTTTCTTTTTCTTAGTAAAAAATAACTTATTCTCTACACTCACTGCTACAGCGTCCCCAGTCTGAGTTGCAGTCTCTCTCAATGTCTGTGTGGCAATCTCCTTTCCCTTTCGTCTGCCAAGGTCGTTGTCTGAGCGATACATCCTCTCTTTATCCATCCGACTCAGTGGTTTCACATAGCCATCGTCAGAGTCTTCCTCGTCGGAGAACTTGCCCACCGAGATGTCGTCGCGGTAACTCACGTATGACCCGGTCGAACCTTTCCGCCGTCTGCGCCGGTCATACAGCGACGATCGAGAGGAGTATAGGGACGACTTTGAGCTGGCTCTTTGAAGTTCTGTAAATGGTAAGATAATGGTGACATGGTGTGTTAATCAAGTTTTGAACATAATGACCAGTGTAATGGTCAAGAAAAAGATGTATATTAAATACTGTGTTCTTTGTAATTTGAGAAATAAATGTGATTACTAGACAATAGATGTTAAATTTAGACAAGGGACAAAATTGTCACAAAACCAGGTTTTCATTGTGAAAAAAAATCTGATAAAGGGAGACAACTCAAAATGAACTTTTGAAATGAACAAACAAAATTAACCCCCTTTGTAAGTTTGTTTTAAAATAAATCTATTTTTAGTCGTGGCGACCTTGACATTGGAGATATTGACGTGATTCTTTCGTGCGACACACCGTCCCATGATGGTGAACAAATGTGCCAAATGATTTTAAAATCTCATAATGAATGATATAGTTATAGCCCAGACAAGCTCATTTATGGCTATTTTTTACCTTCGTACTCAAAGTGTGACCTTGACCTTGGAGATATTGACGTAATTTTTTCGCGCGACACACCGTCTAATGATGGTTAACAAATGTGCCAAATGATTTTAAAATCTTACAATGAACGACAAAGTTATGGCCCGGACAAGCTTGTTCCGCCCGCCCGCCAGCCCGCCCGCATTCGCCAATCTAATAACCAGTTTTTTCCTTCGGAAAACCTGGTTAAAAAGCAACAGGTGTGGGGAATATACTTATTTGTAATGGGAAACAACTGGTTCAAATTGTTTATTATCAATTGGTTTAATAACTCAGTCTTAAAGCATTGACAAATTGTACAATGCGCCAAACATAACCATCCAATGAATTAATCTTTTCAAGAAAGGCGAACACTCAAAAATAAGCATATAAGAACACATTTTACAACATTTAAATAGTGAAATTGAACGCAATCAATCTCAATGCAAATTTTGCATTCCTCTAGATCAGGATTCTTAAATGTTTATTTCAACTACAAGCAGACAGTAATATACCAACATAAGAAATTGTAGAGAGCGAATATTGAGCAGTGACATACGTGGAAGTGATTCCAGGTCTTCCATGGATCCAAAGCTGCTCAATGGTGTTGTGGGACGCTGGTCCAACCTGTCAGCACTTCGACCTCTACGATGGCTGAACCCACGACCTGAGCATAAACATGTACTTAAATTTTGTATACAAACATTGAAAGAATACTTTTGGTTTTGTTATTTTGGGTATTTGTATACTCTTAAGTTAAAAATGTGAAAACATGACAGCTATCTAGAACTAAAAAACCACATAACCACGTACATGTACACGTTTAATTTAAAAGCACAATTTAAAAAAAAAGCCTAAAAAAAGAAGAACTACATTCAAGAAGAATTATATATTTTTTTAAGGTTATCATACCTGAGCCTTTGCCAGGACGTGGAGATTTTCGACCTTTCCCCTTGCTGTATCGTCCCGCCCCCATCTTCTCAAAAGGTTCACGCGGCTCTCTGTTTTGTTCCACAGTCCTGTCCTTCTGATTCCTGGGCCTCTCTGACTCCCCGTCTGTCGACTGCAGCCGGTCTTTAGCAAGGCCCCGCTGACTGAGCACAGGATCTGGGTCAAGATAACTTGACACTGATTGTGTTTGTTGTTTCTTTCCCTTAGCAGTCCTGTCCGGCCTTAAACCATGCTTAGTGTCTGGTTTACGCTTCTCGTTTGCATTGTTTTTCACACTGATTGGCACAATTTCGCTTGATGAAGAAGATGTACTGTTGTCATGGAGAACTTTGATATTTGGGTCCTGACCGTCCTTTGGCAGTCCCCTCTCAATCTGTGCCACTTCCTCATCTGACATGGACAGGGGCCGAGGGGCGCGCTGAATCCCTGCAGTTTTAGGCTTCCTTCCTTTGGGAGATTTTGGAACTGCTGGAAGACTTGGCTTGGCTGCTGTGGTGTTACTCGCAGGAGGCCTTGGGGCCTCGCCCAGCTTTTCAAAGGAAGATGATGATGAAATCCTTTTTGCTCTTTCTTCAGCGTCACGCTCGGTAGAGCTGAATGTATTCTGAAACTTTGGATTGCTTTTTAAAGCTCCTAACAGAGGGTTTTTAGGTCGTACCTCCACATCAATGCCCCGTTCCTGAGATCCAAACACGTCCCTATTTTCCTCACTGGAAGACCCCCGTCTACCATTCGGAATGTCCAGTTTAGGGGCTGGGGGTGCCGGTGGGATCACAAACGCACTCCCATTTTTAGTGTTCTCACCATTTCCTGCTGTATTTTCCCTATTGAACCTACTCTTAAACTCCCTCTTGGGTGCCCGCAAATCTTTGTTCTCTTCACTGCTGTCGGACGAGTGAGCAAGAAGCTTCTTCTTGGAGAATGGTGAACCATTTAGACTCTCGTTTGTGTAACCAACACTTGCACTGTTATTAAGTTCATCATTATCGACGTTCTTCTTGTTTGACTCATAAAGATAGGGACTCTTTGACGACCCACGGGCTTTGTATTTGCGGAAGCAGCACACACCTATACAGGACGCTATAAAGATGAGCCCGAATATGGAGCCCACCAGGCCAGCTATGAGACCCACTGATGCAGGGTTGGAATCAGAGGCTGGAGGGAACCTGTCCCCTATAAGACACAACACACACAATCATAGGTCATGAAATAAGTTGCGATATAGAATATATAAAACACATACTTATTATTAGCTGCTATCTATATGTTAAAAATAGTTTGTAATAGAAATATTAACTATAGATTTGCACTGGTATTGTCAGCCAATTGTATTAATACCATCGGAACAAAATGTATTGAAGTTATAATTTTTATTTTCTAAGCATCCAGTCACTATAAAAAACAAAGAAGATTCATTTTCATTTCTTTTTGAATAGTTTAAAATGTCTTTCTCTTACATTATTTAAATATGCATGTGCCATCTGCCTCCCGGCAGTTTACACCACTTTTCCAGGTTTTATTTTTTTGTATTTAAAGATTGGAAGACAAACAAGAAAATCAAGCCCCCAGATTTATATAGCATGTGACCTACTTGGCACCGGTATCACATTGAGGGTGAAGCTATAGGCAGTGGACTGGTCCCGTCTGCTCAGTGTGATTCCCACAGTACGACCAATGGAGAAATACGAACTAGGGGTGTCTCCACATTTATACTCTTGCTGAAAAAACAATAACAAAACATTACTTTAAATTAAAGAACTAACCTTCATTTTATCATTATCATTTCTTGTTTCTTCCAGACACCCCTAAACTAATTTAAAGAATCTGTGCAGTATATTGTTTATGGCATACATTGTTTAAATATAATATTGTTTTATGAAAATTGGTTTCTTGTAATTAATTATCAATATGCTCTATATGAAAAAATGTATGCAAACAAGAATATCAGTGAAACTGATGGATGCTCTTTGTCAATGTACAAATGTATGTGATAATAAACACCTAAAAATATCTATTATTAGCCTCTGTGCCTTGACCCAGTGACCTCAAACCTCATCAAAAGGTAGAGGTCCATGCAAGGTACCTAAATGCCAAATATGAAAGCGATTGGTTAAGTATTGAAGGCGCTATGAGAAACAGTAGCAAAAGAGTGACGGAAATATCTATTATTAGCCTTAGTGACCTTGACCAGAGTAACCTCAAACCTCATCAAAAGGTAGAGGTCCATGCAAGGTACCTACATGCCAAATATGAAAGAGATCGGTTAAGTATTGAAGGTGCTATGAGAAACTGTAACAAAAGAGTGACGGAAAAATCTATTATCAGCCTCAGTGACCTTGACCCCAGTGACCTCAAACCTCATCAAAAGGTAGAGGTCCATGCAAGGTACCTACATGCCAAATATGAAAGAGATCGGTTTAGTATTGGAGGTGCTATGAGAAACTGTAACAAAAGAGTGACGAATACTTTTTTTATTATTAGCCTCAGTGACCTGGACCCCAGTGACCTCAAACCTCATCAAAATGTAGAGGTCCATGCAAGGTACCTACATGCCAAATATGAAAGAGATCGGTTAAGTATTGAAGGTGCTATGAGAAACTGTAACAAAAGTGTAACAGAAGAATCTATTATTAGCCTCAGTGACCTTGACCCCAGTGACCTCAAACCTCATCAAAAGGTAGAGGTCCATGCAAGGTACCTACATGCCAAATATGAAAGAGATCGGTTAAGTATTGAAGGTGCTATGAGAAAGTGTAACAAAAGTGTGACCGAAGTAAGGAAGGAAGGACAAACTGGCAGCTATATGCTCCGCCGAAATTTTATTTCGGGGAGCATAAAAATCAGGGTCAGATATTTCTACTTTGTTTTTGGAGTTAAAACAATGTGGAGACCGAGTAATTTGATACATACTCATGTATAAAACATGTACATATAATTCATTAACAAGAGCACCGCCTTGCGGGTGCAGACTGCTCATCTATTTTCTTGTTAAAGGTGAAGGGACTCTCATTTTCAATCACAAAGGAGGGAGGGGTGGAGTGAAGAGGGGTGTATAGCGTGGGGGTGTGGACATTTATTACATTATCTTCCAAAAATGTGAAAAAAATGCAAAAAAAAAATTCGGGGGGGGGGGGGGGGGGAGTGGGGGTGGGGATTCTTGGGTGCGATGGTTGGATGGTATTTCAAACATAAAATAATAAAAATAAATATTTGTGTTTTTTAACCGTTTCAAAAAATAAATAAAATTGGGGGGGGGGGGGTGAGGTGGGGGGGGGGGGGGGGGTAGTAGAGTGTGAGGGTGTGGTGGTAATTTGTGAGATGATCTTAAAAAAAAATTAAAAAAAAATAAAAAAAATAGGGGGGGTGATTCGGGTGGGGGACGGGGGTGGCGGGGTATTCTTGGGTGCGATGGTAGGACGGTATTTCAAACATAAAATAATAAAAATAAATAGTTGTGTTGGGGGGGGGGGGGGGGGTTGGGGGGTTGGGGGTAAAGTGTGAGGGTGTGGTGGTCATTTGTGAGATGATCTTAAAAAAAAGGGGGGGATTCGGGGGGAGCACGGGGAATGGTTTGGGTGGAGTCTATTGTGGTATGTCAGGTAAGAGTAGTTTTGTCAAAGTATCAATCAAATCTAATCATAAATAAAGAAGTTATGGCAATTTTAGCAAAATTTAATAATTTGACCTTGACAGTCAAGGTCATTCAAAGGTCATGGTAAAATTCAACTTGCCAGGTACAGTAACCTCATGATAGCATGAAAGTATTTGAAATTTGAAAGCAATAGCCTTGATACTTAAGAAGTAAAATGGATCGAAAAACAAAATTTAACCATATATTCAAAGTTACTAAGTCAAAAAAGGGCCATAATTCTGTAAAAATGACATCCAGAGTTATGCAACTTGTCCTTTTAATGTACCCTTATGATAGTTTGCGAGTGTTCCAAGTATGAAAGCAATATCTATGATACTTTAGGGGTAAAGTGGACCAAAACACAAAACTTAACCAAATTTTCAATTTTCTAAGTATAAAGGGCCCATAATTCCGTCCAAATGCCAGTCAGAGTTACATAACTTTGCCTGCACAGTCCCCTTATGATAGTTTATAAGTGTTGCAAGTATGAAAGCAATAGCTTTGATACTGTAGGACTAAAGTGGACCTAAACACAAAACTTAACCAAATTTTCAATTTTCTAAGTATAAAAAGGGCACATAATTCTGTCAAAATGCCAGTCAGAGTTACATTACTTTGCCTGCACAGTCCCCTTATGATAGTTAGTAAGTGTTGCAAGTATGAAAGCAATAGCTTTGATACTTAAGGAATAAAATGGACCTAAACACAAAACTTAACCAAAATTTTCAATTTTCTAAGTATAAAAAGGGCACATTATTCTGTCAAAATGCACGCCAGAGCTATCTAACTTTGCCTGCCAAGTCCCCTAATGATAGTTAGTAAGTGTACCCAGTTTGAATGCAATAGCATTGATACTTTCTAAAAAAAGTGGACCTAAACGCAAAACTTAACCAAAATTTTCAATTTTCTAAGTATAAAAAGGGCTGATAATTCAGTCAAAATGCACACCAGAGTTATCTAACTTTGCCTGCCCAGTCCCCTCATGATAGTTAGTAAGTGTACCAAGTTTGAATGCAATAGCATTGATACTTTCTGAGAAAAGTGGACCTAAACGCAAAACTTAACCGGACGCCGACGCCAAGGTGATGACAATAGCTCATATTTTTTTTTCAAAAAATAGATGAGCTAAAAATCAATTGCAACAAAGAAGGGATCAAGGCGGTAATCTTCCCCTCAATACCATCATGGTGCTAGTGTTGTCAAATGCGAGTATTGGGGTGTAGGTTACCGTAAGGGTGCAAGACTTACAAAGCTGCCGCCTCCGGAGAGCTGCAGGAAGACCTGACAGCTCTGGATGTTGAAGGATGGGAACTCCACCCGTAGGGTAGCATCTGTAGTGGCAGCCATGAAGTTCATAGTGCAGCTGCCCTGAACAACAAATGGGAGCAAATGTTAAACAGTGAATTGCTCAAAAACTTCTCATACTATAGGGGTTTAAATATAGTTCACATTCTGATAAATTTTAAGTGTTCAAAATGTTATTGCAAACTTTTTTTAACATTCCTTCTTATTTTAATTTTATTACTTTTATTTTATTTACTTTTATAAACAGCTTTACTTTAACCCTTTTCCCCATAAGAAGCGAAGTGAAAATGGCTTTTGCAACCAGCATAAAACTAGAACAGCTTGCAAGAAACTCGCAGTCTGTTCAGGTTTTAAGCTGTTTGCTGCTAATCAGTGCTGTTTGCTGCTAATCAGTATCTAATGGTTGGAAATGAAGCCTTTAAACTTGAATCTAGTAAGAAAAGTATTAAAATTAAATTAAAAATAAATTTCTTAGGGAATACAAATGAGTGAAAATACGTATCTAAGTGGTAAAGAGTAAAATGTAAGGTTTTTGAACACAAGGCAATACAAGTATCACAGCTTATGCATACAAGCAATATTAAGAAATGACCATACTGCGCTTATGAATAAAACTGTTAACTAACTACAAACATACACATTGATTGTTACAAGCATATAAAGCACTTTTTATTAAAAGTAACTGTGTTTGTTCTCCAATAATTTTTACAGTTTTTTTTTTAAACTGTGTTTAATGCATACATGGACAAAGCTGTTTTTTTAATGCATACATACATACAGTTTCGTGGTAAAATCATTCTAAATGATTCACTTATATTTGCAAGTCTTTATTTTATTCATAATTAATCAAAATAATAAATACAATATTTAAAACTGAATATAAAGCATTGTTTGAATAACACAGATTATTCCAAAATTATTGTTTTATTCCAATTTCACAAATTAAAACCCTTCAAAGTAAAGATCAATTGCATTTATGTGTTTGATTTTACCTGCTGTGGATTTCCGCTGCCAGTTTTTGCGTAAATGTTCACAATTACCCCATCTGCAATAGTTTCAGTACCGATTTTCCCGCAGTCCTGAGTATTATCCATGTAATCTACAACACGAAAAGGAATCATCATGAATCAAGATCACACAAGTTGTTTTATCTATCGGTGTGTTTCAAGGATTTACAGGGTTTGAAACTTCTTGCATTAAATGTACATGTATTTCTTTTTTTCGTTTCTTTCTATATACACAACTTGGATACAACACTGGTTAAAGAAACAATAACATACAACATTTCTATCAGGGCTTACTCTGCCATTTGCTTTATAGGCAAATGGCTACAAATTGACATATTTGGCTATAGAAAATTCTATTTGGCTACAACTTTTTCATCATTAAAACTTATAACATAGCCAACTAGAAATGGCGCGGCAGAGGCCGACGCGTATCCCCACGCCGAATGTTTGACCTAGGTGTGCCCCAGGGTTGGTAATGGGGCCATGCATAGCTGAGATTGACCGTATTGTCATAAGAGAAGTTCATCATCAATTAGAAGTGAATTGGTGTAGAAATGAAGAAGTTATAGTAAAAGGCAATTTTGGGTGGGTGTGACATATGTGGGCAGGGCGCCCCAGGGTTGGTAATGGGGCCATGCATAGTTGAGATTGACCGTATTGTCATAAGAGAGGTTCAGTATCAATTTGAAGTGAATCGGTGTAGAAATGAAGAAATTATAGTAAAAGGCAATTTTGGGTGGGTGTGGTCTATGTGGGCGGGGCGCCCCAGGGTTGGTAATGGGGCCATGCATAGTTGAGATTGACTGTATTGTCATAAGAGAAGTTCAATATCAATTTGAAGTGAATCGGTGTAGAAATGAAGAAATTATAGTAAAGGCAATTTTGGGTGGGTGTGGTCTATGTGGGCGGGGCCCCAGGGTTGGTTATGGGAACATGCATAGTTGAGATTGACCCTAATGTCATAAGAGAAGTTCAGTATCAATTTGAAGTGAATCCGTGTAGAAATGAAAAAATTATAGTAAATGGAATTTTTTGGTGGGTGTGGCCTATGTGGGCGGGCGCCCCAGGGTTGGGATTGGGGCCATGCATAGTTGAGATTGACCCTAATGTCATAACAAAAGTTCAGTATCAATTTGAAGTGAATCCGTGTAGAAATGAAAAAATTATAGTAAATGGAAATTTTTGGTGGGTGTGGCCTATGTGGGCGGGGCGCCCCAGGGTTGGGAATGGGGCCATGCATGGTTGAGATTGACCGTATTGTCATAGGTGAGGTCCAGTATCAATTTGAAGTGAATCGGTGTAGAAATAAAGAAGTAAATGTAAAATAACCTAAAAAAATGAGTGATAATTTCTGACGCGGCCCCACCCCAACCCCTATAACTTTTGACCCAGGGGTCAGATCAAAATTCCAAATAGTGCAGGGTCGCACATATGCTCATAGCTACCATGTGTGTAAATTTCAAGGTTCTAGTGCTTTTAGTGTAGGAGGAGATAGTGGCCAGGACGGACGGACAGACGGACAGACGGACGGACAGACGGACGGACGGCGGAGATCACCACAATATCCCCACCTTTTTTTCAAAAAGCGTGGGGATAAAAATAGAAGAATTTGCCATAGCAAGGCATTTTGGCTTAAGAAATTTTGAGCCAGGGTAAGCCCTGTCTATTTATTACAACTCCACCATTTGGATGTGTCTTCTAAAACCTCACAACTATTAAGAGCAATTATGTGGTGTATGTGGTGTATGTGGTATACTAAACCTTCTTTTTAAGCCTACATAACTGCCAACAATATACCCACTATATTTGTCACAGACATCACAAAAATGTTGACATACAAAATAAACAAAAAGATGATGATTGCCGGTTTAAAACACCATAATTATATCTTCTGCAAAGAAAAGCTCTTACAATCCTTCTTCTGACCCAAGGTGACTATTGGTATCACCATGACAACTGCCACCCAGACCAACATCTTGGATATCATCTTTCACTTCGTGGTTTTCAGTTAACTCTTTTTACATTTTTTTGTTTTCTAAAACAAACAATAGAGATCTTATCCAAGCTATATATGGACATACTGTTATATTTACAAGGTTTAGTACAAATTGTAATTTTAAGTTATAGCTGAACCTTGTTGTCTCTAACTCTCTTAAGTTGAAGTTATGGATATATTGAAGTGGGAAGTTACATGTACATGTATTCTTGACTGTACCCCTTCTTATTTGCTTTACATGTTATGTTATTTGTTTAACCTAAAGTGTGGACATTAAGTATTGTTCAAAGATGTGCAGATTTCTTAACTCAGTCTGTTACACTTTAAACATATTTACAACAGGTTTCTCTGATTTAACAAAGAATGTTTACTTCTTTGAATCAATTATTAGTTTCTTCTCATTTTAAGTACATTTTCCTATTGTACATCATAATGCCTAAAAACAATGTATAATGAATTTGATATAAATGCTATAAATTTTGTAAAAAGAATAAGTTAAACTAAGGATATCGCAGTCATTTGTGAGCTCCCTTCGATTTTAAGATCTGGAAGTTCAGATCTAATTTTACATTTGGGATTGTCTCAAAAACTATTGAATAAATTCATTAAGAACAATTTTATTTAAAAACATATTAGTACAATTTAATGTCAATTTTCAATGAAAAACAATGAAATTTATTCTGTGTAAGGTTGATCTTATAGATGAAGTATACATTTTATATAAATTATTTCAGAAAATGCTAAAATTGGCATTTTACCTGTATTAATATTATATCAAAATTATGGAGATAACATAATAAACAATTAAATGGGATAATAAATGATATGCATGTAGGACTATCAATAAGCATAAAAGTCATTCATAAGCAAATATTGAGTCCACTTTGTACAGCACTTACCAGATATATTATATCGCTATGATTGAAAATATTCCCAGTTTTGGCAAGTCTAGTCTTAAGTAAATTAGGTAGGAGTGCTGAGAAAGAATCAGGTTACTCAAAGATATATTAAATGAAGCTTAAGGTACAGGATGGACATTTAATAATTTCATTTACATTAGATGTCTCATTTCTTATAGACTAGTCTATCAAATTGAGTGTAGGACATTAGCAGTGATTTTTTTACCTGCGAGTCCTGCGTCCTGGACTCACAAAAACCTCTGGGGATGCAAAGTTTCCAATTATGTGAGTCCCAAAAATGCATTGAAATTTCTCAAAAAATAATCGTTTAATATTTGGACTCATTCGTTCGATTCGGGGACTCATAGATTTGCAAATCATCGAGTCCCAGAACTCAGATGAGAAAATTTGTAAAAATACCACTGCATTAGCCCTCTCGTACATAAGCCACTAGGACAATAGCCCCTAGGACAAAAGCCCCTTAGGACATTTGCCCTTTTGGACAAAAGCCCCTTAGGACGTTAGAATTGGTAACGACTTGCCCCAGAACGACTCGCCCGGCCCCCATGTTTTATAACGATTTTGCCCACCTATATAACGACTCGCCCCACTTATATAACTACTCGCCCCATCATAGCTTATATGGACAAATTTTTTTTTATTTGTTAATAGCCTAGTATCTTTGATTCAATTAATTTCGATTTTATTGTGTTTAAACAAAAACGAAACATTCAAAAGTGGGTGGGTACGGAAAAATATCTCCAAGTATCATGCTTTTCCGTCCCCATTTTTAATTTGAACTAGAAATGGCGCGGCAGAGGCCGACGCGTATCCCCACGCCGCATGTTTGACCCAAGGGCGCCCCAGGGTTGATCATGGGGCCATGCATAGTTGAGATTGACTGTATTGTCATAAGAGAAGTTCAGTATCAATTAGAAGTGAATGGGTGTAAAAATAAAGAAGTTATAGTAAAAGGCAATTTTGGGAGGGTGTGGCCTATGTGGGCGGGGTGCCCCAGGGTTGGTAATGGGGCCATGCATAGTTGAGATTGACCGTATTGTCATAAGAGAGGTTCAGTATCAATTTGAAGTGAATCAGTGTATTAATGAAGAAATTATAGTAAAAGGCAATTTTGGGCGGGTGTGGTCTATGTGGGCGTGGCGCCCCAGGGTTGGCAACGGGGCCATGCATAGTTGAGTTTGACCGTTTTGTCATAAGAGAGGTTCAGTATCAATTTGAAGTGAATCAGTGTAGAAATGAAGAAGTTAATGTAAAATAACCTAAATTTTTTTTATAGTAAATGGATTTTTTTGGTGGGTGTGGCCTATGTGGGCGGGCGCCCCAGGGTTGGGATTGGGGCCATGCATAGTTGAGATTGACCCTAATGTCATAACAAAAGTTCAGTATCAATTTGAAGTGAATCCGTGTAGAAATGAAAAAATTATAGTAAATGGAAATTTTTGGTGGGTGTGGCCTATGTGGGCGGGGCGCCCCAGGGTTGGGAATGGGGCCATGCATGGTTGAGATTGACCGTATTGTCATAGGTGAGGTCCAGTATCAATTTGAAGTGAATCGGTGTAGAAATAAAGAAGTAAATGTAAAATAACCTAAAAAAATGAGTGATAATTTCTGACGTGGCCCCACCCCAACCCCTATAACTTTTGACCCAGGGGTCAGATCAAAATTCCAAATAGTGCACCGTCGCACATATGCTCATAGCTACCATGTGTGTAAATTTCAAGGTTCTAGTGCTTTTAGTGTAGGAGGAGATAGTGGCCAGGACGGACGGACGGACAGACGGACGGACAGACGGACGGACGGACGGCGGAGATCACCACAATATCCCCACCTTTTTTTCAAAAAGCGTGGGGATAATAAATCGTTGAAAATATGTGTGTCGATACTCTTCAAAACTATGGAGTATTAGGAGCCCCATTAGACATAGTTGCAATAATTCAACTCTAAGCTTTATAGCCCAATGGGCTGCCAGAGCGGCCATATAGCAAAAATTATCAAAGGCTCTGGGAGTCCGTTTATATGAACTACATTAGACAGTGACAAAACATAGCTTATGGATGAAAAGCCTGCGACAAAACTATGCATGTGATAATAAAGTTTATTGTTATCAACATTTTAAGATCTGTATATTTACAGAAATAAAAATGAAAAATTTAATGCAACATTAAACATGATTACATATGTAAAGCAAAATTAAATGCAATACTTTAATATTCACCTCCAATAACAACCAGATAATAATACATTAAAAGAAAAGCATATTGAGTGGGTTAATGTTTTCTCTGAAGTAATAACATATTTACAACTTGCATAAGTCTAATATATCTGGCTGGTAACGACTAATTGAGAGGTTAGCCAAAAACAACAACTCACAAACATATAGATTTACGTTAACATTTGAGTACACATAGCAACGTTTCGCAAACGCTTCATCTCTGAAACAAACCGAAGTTTTTTTTCGTAATATAGTTTACAGTAAAAACTGGTCAAAAGAATAAGTTATTAGCACAATATTTCGTGACACGAGTGTTTTCACAAAAAAAACTGTCCTCACCTGAACATTATCCAGGTAAATATAGTCACAAAATGTTTAACACGATTTAATTATTCAAAAAGATTGATACGAAAATATTCCCTTTTATCCAAAGAAAGGGCATTAAACTCACTTTGTCTTTTGTTTATATTCCGATTTTTAGCCTCCGTGCGACGCCATGACAGTCATCCCGTTTGCTTCTAATTTTAGATCAATTACCTGTCAGGTAAATATCTAGTTCATAAATGGAAATGACATTTTTGAATCGGCTTATGCATATTTATATTTTTAATAATTGTCAATTACAAACAGATTTTTTTTAGAAATATAAAAGTTTTATAATTATTTTGTTCTAATGAAGGCGTTAAAGTATTCATAAAAATGTTTGTATAAAGTTATTTTCTTTATTGATTAGATTGCGTGCTTTGTGTGGGTGGCCCAGTTCCCACGAGCGTAGTCAATTCAACTGCATGATAGATTCAATTAATTATTACTTATCTTTTCAGAGAAACATACGGTGGCATAAAGGTAACATAGGCAATATTTTATTTAACAGTCTGTATGACAAGCGCACGTCATAGAGTGGCATAAAGGGGGCATAGGCAATATTTTTTATTTAATAGTCTCTATGACGTGCGCACGCGATAGCTATGACGTGCGCACGTCATAACTGAATTTCCCAGTTTTTCAAACACTTTTCAAACAAATCACATAGTATTTCCATTTTTTGATAATCAATTGCTGATCTGATGCGTATTATCATTGGTCAGCTATGACGTGCACACGTCATTATGACGAGCGCACGCGATAGATATGACGTGCGCACGCGATAGCTATGACGTGCGCACGCGATAGCTATGACGTGCGCACGCGATAGCTATGGCGTGCGCACGCGATAGATATGACGTGCGCACGCCATAGTTATGACGTGCGCACGCGATAGCTATGACGTGCGCACGCGATAGCTATGACGTGCGCCCGCGATAGCTATGACGTGAGCACGCCATAGTTATGACGTGCGCACGTCATAGCCTTGACGTGCGCATGTCATAACTATGACGTGCGCACGTCAAAGAAATAGTTAAATAAAATATTTTCCTATGTCCTCTTTATGCCGCCTTAGAGACATTTTTTCGAATGGATAAAAAAATATATATTGTATACGTTGAAAGTATGTAGTGAACATTTAAATAAAAAAGAAATATATGAAATAGTAAGCTGATGTTATGTTACATGATAAATGTACACACATAGGCGTAGCTAAGTGCCGGACCGTAGTTTTCGGCCTGGGTCCAAATCATATGCCATGAGGGAAAAATAAATTTGAAATGGCACAAACGTGAAATAAATACATTAGGTAAATATGCATATAAGCTTTTTTTCGGCGCTGATATCTATGGCGTGTTTTGATTATGATTTCTTGCGATAATGCTATGCAGCGCGAAATTGGGCTGCGAATAGATCTTTCCTACGTTGTCATGTTTTAGAGAATGACAACTTACATCAACGGTTTACTGTATAACAATTACCGTTGTATATTCGGGTTTGGAAGAAGGTTACCAACGGGTTTAACAGCGCGTCACGTCTGTCTAATACTAGGGACCTGTTTTATAGGTCCCCGTCAATTCTAGAGTAGGTATATAATACTCGATTTCGAATCCAGTCCGAAGAACAGAACATGTGTTATATTATGACTTGCACAATGTACATCGTCAGTATAACAAAACAAACAAAGCACGATTAAGAATATAATAGTATTAACACAGAACAAACTTTATTCTTTCCTGATATATTTCGCCTCACTAGGAAATAATAATATATTGTTTATTGTTATAATAAGAAAATATTAGTTGTAGATTGTTGCGACTTTTCATTGAATAGGAAATTAAGAAGGGATATTAATTAAAGAATATATGGGTACTGGCCATATACCATGGTGATATAGGAAGACCTGAATACTTGTTAATAAAGAGATTACCCCTTTTGATATGCAATCTTCGTTCCTTATCGAATAATTCGACATTAATCTGTGAACCAGGCATCGTTGACACACTGACATAAATCCGTTTATTGGTTGTTTGCTCAGCGAGTACCCGTGACAGTACCCTATCACCATAGTGATAATTGTCTGGTTGCATAATGGCCCACTTGCGCATCAGTGCTTTGTTTTGTGGTCCTTTCTTTCCGATAATCGACACTACTTGGCTACTTGGCAGTTCCGGATTAACACCTGGCCCATATGCAGTAAAACTTCTGGGGCCCACGCGCCAGGCCCATAATCGGCATAGTGCTTAAAGAAGTTCTATAGCGAGTGCCCAGACGATTTCACTCGTTTAAATTAGCCTACCGGCAAGTCTGGCAAGACATAAAATAATGTATGTCCTTTTATAGGTATAAACTGTCATTATAAAACCTTGATGCCCATATGACATTATACTTATTGGATTACGGAAGGAACTTATTAGATGAAGAATTTAAGAGAAAACCCCCCACTGCAGTCTGTAAGAGAAAAGATCACTGCACTCTGTAAGAGAAACAAGAAATATCTTTAAAAAAGATATACGGCGTTGATTGTGGTTGGAGTTTATGGAAGGTAAAGATTTAAATGAATGAGATCAAGGATGCAAATATCTTTTTCTGTGCAGTTTTTAGCTGCATCAAACGCAGTACGGGATGTTACGCGGAGTTTTCGCGGCTTATTTCACATTATTACATATTGCTGGTCATAAAGCTATAGATACAAAACAGAAAACCAAAGTCAACCGGCCACACGCGAAGTCTCCGTACATATTTTAAATATGTATACGCGCGTTCTTCGAACAAACCTGTTTGAGTAATTTATCGGGCATTGCTACGTGTATTTGATTCGATTATTAACAGTATCGAGAATCATCGCGCTCATACTCAATACATAAGTCAATATGCTGCAATAATACATTAGTAAATATGATGGAATAATTCTTGTTAATTAAAAATAATATTTATCATGGTATTGTTAAAAACACATTAATAATCTATTATTGACATGCCATAAAATAATATCGCTGGATATCTTCATTTCACATCTTTCTGGTGGTAAAGAAAATTCCAGTTCACCTAGTTCACGCTATCTTGTCTTTATTATATAACTATTATGTTACTGACCGCGAACTCCGAACAGCACATAAGGTCTGACCTGTATATAAACTCTGACATTCAAACACACTAACCGCGAACTGACCCCTTATACCTCGCGGGTTGAAATGCAATACATTAAAGTGAGGCATCGCTTCCACTGCTCTTTATACTTTTACATATAACATGTTGACAGGAATATGGAAGTCAGTACTTAATATGAGAACATGGCCTTTAAGTTCACAACGTTCTCGCGCTGAAAATCCTCTGAAAATAAAGGTGCACGCACAAACTGTATTGATGGCGAGATTAAGTGTAAAACTGTTCTATCTATTAAGCCTTTTTATAAAAGATAAAACTGTTTCATGCTGAACACGCAGTAATACAGTGTTACAAAGACGCGGACATGTTTCCTATGTTCTAGTGGAATTATCAAATCAGCCAATGCAGTCAATGAAGTGTATTCATCTGTACTTGGCCGCGGGAAGTTTTATTTGAATTCTGTTGGACGCTAACAAAGGTCAGGCTAAGGTGAAAAGCTGGCGTATACAGCTAACGCCGAAAAATCACGACAGTCTGTATGTTTACGTATTTAATTGTTTTGTCACTGTCTAATGGGGCTCCTAAAAGTCGCGGGGCCCTTCGGCATTGCTTTCTCTGCCTAATCGGTAATCCGGGACTGCAACTTGGCTATTGTCTTACAGGCTTTCCGGTAAGCGCAGTTGTTTCTCAACTAAGTACTGACGCTCCTCATCTAGTCGACACAGGTTAGATCCCCGTGACCGTAAGCATGTGAGTTTGGTAAAGGTGGTCACCATACCGGACAGATGGGGTTTTCTGCGGATGAGACCATACCAACAATACAAAACTGTCAATAAATAAATTAACTAAATACCTGGAAATTCAAAATTCGTTCCATCTTTCGCGGGTATAGAAAGCAAAATAAGTAGGAGTGTTGGGCCACACTCCGGGTCCTAACATATTGCAGCCTTAAGCGTGGAAGGACCTTATTAACTTCAAAATGCACCCACAGACACCCACTAATAGGCTTCAATTCACGAGCGCTATCGGCAATAGGCTTCGTACTAACCGAGCAAAGGAATAGACTCTACGAAATTACGTATTTCGATATTTTAACTTTGATATTTTACTTATAAATAAAATAAACTTTATTTAAGAAATGCATATAAATGCGATATATTGTTTATTATTTTTTAAATAGTGCTAAAATTTATTCACAGTGTTGTGATGTTGGTAGCGAAGTTGATAGTAGGCTTAGGTAGTTTACTTATACAAGTATACGGGTATCCATATATATCCAACCGCTAACTCATTTTAACTTTGATAAAAAGTTAAAAAAACTATATGTTTTGGCTTCGCATTAGAATTGTCTCGATGATGTGATTCTAAAAAGCACCAATAACATAGGATTTAATGAAGGACAAATGTGTATTTGTATGAAAGGGAATGTCCGCTGGTCCATTCATGATGTCAA
Source organism: Dreissena polymorpha (assembly GCF_020536995.1). Lineage (NCBI taxonomy): Eukaryota > Metazoa > Mollusca > Bivalvia > Myida > Dreissenidae > Dreissena > Dreissena polymorpha. Next base: position 48,126,794 of record NC_068355.1, on the reverse strand, counting down.
ATAACAATTACATATTTCTGTATTACAATTGTAGTTACTTTATGACAAGTCCATGTTGTTACTGTACTATTTTCATTTAAAATCTAAGTAATGCTAGAAAAGTCATATTGGTTGTAAGTTTTAATAAGCGAAATGAATAAGCACAAAGCAGAGGCTCACATGAAGTAAGCCGAATGCCAAATGCATTGAGACGAATGCTTTGTAAAACTGAATTCATATAAGACCTGGAACCTGAGTTTTCGGTAGTTTTCGTAATTACTCATACAGCCAGGAAAAGAGTGAGTTGGTTAACTTACCGCCGTTTTACGACTGAAATACTATGGAGAACGCAACACAATTAAGCAAACAAACAAACTTTTATTTTGTCGTGTATCATTCAGGAATAGAACTTTAATGTTACACACATAGCATTAAATTCTAAAACAATGTAAATATTCACATGTGACATCAATATTAAGATAGTACTAGTCTAAAATGCACAAAAGACATCTGATATTTTCCTAGATTTCATCACTACATATTGGACAAAGACCATTATTGTTGTATTATTAGAAAAAACAACAACAACCTGGATTTATAACACTTTTAATGCACCATTTACAATTTAAATGTTATCTTCTAAGGCAAAGAAGTCTTTAAATTATTGTTAAACATATATCCCCTTTAACATGCAGTATATTTTAAATTGAAAATCAACATCTGTTTGAGAAACATGGCTCAAATGTTTAGGTCATTTGAGATTCGCAGAAGCATGGGCATTTCAAGTCAGCACAGGTTATTTTTTTTGCCTCCATCTTCGTGTTCGCTCCCAAGGGCTTATACCTTGAACGATTGTCATGAAACTTGGCTCAAATATATTGCTCATAAGGAGCATGTGCAAAAGACATACAGCACGAATAAACCAGTCAGGCGCTACTTTATCAGTGTCAAGGTTACACTTGAAGGCTGAATATTTAAGACCGTTCTATATTCCACGTGCTCGTTAATGCATTTTCACGAAACTTACCTCAAATGTATATCACATGGATAAAATGAAGCAAACACAACCTCAAAGTAAGGCCACATTTAACTAAAAGGATCACTCCTGGGGATATAGCTGTCCTTTGATCTGCCTTGTTTTTTTTTAAATGGTAATGCCGCAAAGAGAACTTTAAAGTAGCGATGACACTGCTTATAAGTTAAACTGAAAAAAATCCTGCAATTATATTATCTCGCGTGGAAACTATGATTTTATTGTACATTTTATTATTTTTGCCTACACATAACTCCATGACAAATAAACAGGATGGGAATATTTCAATTTCTCAGGAGCTGGAGTGTTGTATATGAAGATTTATTAAACTCGAATGTTAGTGAGATCTCAGGCAAAAATAACCTTCAATAGTAATTTAAATCATTTATAATCTACTTTTAGCCAGTAAATGAGTGAACATTTAAGAACAATAATAACTTTCGACCATTTTATTGTTTACATTTTGATTTCAGAGTAGTGATTATATTGAATTCACTAACACACAATTTCAAAAAGTCAGAATACTAGATAGTAAAACCAATTTCAATTAGCTTTAAACCTTCCTGTCGTAAGTTCGATACCGTTTTTTTTTCAAGAATATTTCGTTTATTTATTTTTATTAAAAAAATCACCACGGAGAAAACTGTTCACAACTATTCAAATTGCTGTACGCAGGTTACCTTTTTTTTCGAAGAAAAATTACCTTTGAATCAAGTTAACACCGCTGGAATTATGATTATCAAAAGTACATGTTCCTTCAAATACAAACGTTCGACGAATAGTCAAATGTAACGTTTATGCAGATTGTTAAGTGCCGCTTTGGCTTGTCGCAAGCATCACATCATTGACATCAAGTTATGCTCAGCACTCTTACTATCAAATCTGTATTCAGAGTATTAAAATCTGCCGCCTCTGCATCCGCCCCAGCCCGGTCCTGCAAAGTGTTATATAAGAATGTACAAAACGAATTTTAACAAACAACGTTTAAGATAACTGCAAGTATATATATCTAATGGCCTAATGATTTGTTTTCGTTTTCTGAACGCGCGCACGGAACTTCGGCATATGTGTTTGTTTGAGTATATTATTTCGCCGTTTTTAACAGTATTTTACTTATATCAGTATAATCCACTCACACGTTTCCTGACAACTTAGTTTGCCAGTACTATATGCACATATCTATGCAAGTGACCAACAACGTCCCTTCTTGAAGCAGAGGTAGGGGTAGAAGGGACGTATAAATGATTTTCCATCCAATCACCACACATGCTAAGAGCACGGGTCGGGAATCCGGGAATCTTACCAGCTATTGTCTTATTTATAGTATAGCGCTATAACAACTGACGTAAGACAGTTCGAGATGACGAATTATATGTTGTTATAAATAAAGTAGAGCAATACAAATACACTTGCACAATGGAAGTTCTCAAATGCAGGTTGTGCAGTCTTGAGAACCGGACCTGACATTTATTTTCAGCAACTTTATTGAGATAGATAGATAGATTTAAGATAGATTTATTTCAGTATAATCATACAACATGCTAAATCATATCTACATACATGATAAAACAGTAAAACAATACACATGTATGAGAAATGAAACCATGTCAATAACATCATACCAAGGATTACACAAACAAGATAACTTAATCTCTTATTTCAATTGTGGTCCTTGGATATTGATGGTATTGACATAGAGAGACATGGGATGAGTAATTTGCGAACAATTATTTGCAAAAAAGTAGACGTATTAAAATGTGGATCAATTAAAAACTAACTATATAGGTTTAAAAGGATGATTACATATTAAGAAGATGAGTTTTAACTGAAAACTTAAAATTAGATAAACGTGTAATATTCCTCAAAGAGGAAGGTAGTTTGTTCCATAGAACACAAGCGTTATATGCAAAAGATTTAGCACCGAAACCTTTGACTTTGGGTAAAATATTGCACCCACTTTCACTGGACCTAGTTTTTTATGAATGAAGAGTGTCCAAGGGAACACAGTTTTCACTAATATATTCAAGAGCCAAACCATTTGTGATTTTGAAAACATGACAAAGGGTAGTTTGCTCCACTCTCGTTTGAACAGGTAACCAATTCAAACCTTAAAATGTTCATTACCCATATGTGACCTATGACCTAGATTGAGGACAAACCTTATTACCGTAGTTTATTTTGTGTGAACATAAGTTTATCTTTCCAAAATTTAGTAATACCATGATACCAAAAAACAACAACATGCGTAATCGAAATGACACTGGATTAGAGCCATGACCGGAAGTTTCTTTATGTGGTATGAGAGAAAAACACGTTTTCTATATAGGAACTTTAAACTTGAATTGGCCTTTTTAACAACAGAACTAGCCATGAAATCACCAGACAGAGACTGATCAAGTTAAGCATCAAGATATTTGACTGAAGAAGTTGACTGGATATTAGTACCATTACAACTAACATTGACAGAAGCACCTGACTTTAACCTAGGTTTAGAGCCAAATAGAATTGTCTCTGTTTTACCTAAATGAAGAGATAGTTTATTGTCAATTAACCGTTGGTTGACAGACTGTAATTCATCTGTCAGTTCTTTTTCAATGGAACACCTGTTTTTACCTGCAACACGAATGGCAGAATCATCAGCGTACAGAAGAAGTTAATTTTTAACCACTGCCTGAATATCATTCACATATATTAAGAACAGTAGTGGCCCCAATATGGATCCCTGGGTAACACCGCAAGTAACCTTACCACTAGAAGAGAAAGAACCAGATATATCAACAAGTTGTTGCCTGTCAGAAAGGAATGACTTAAACCATTTGTCATATCCACAACGACATTCTGTATTTGTATTGACATGGTAAATAACGTCTCTATGGAACCGAGTTGACAAGTGGACTTTGTTAGGGCGCCATTAAATTTTAAATCAATTTAGAATATTGTGAACGTATTTACATTCTTATACGAAATGAAGAGCTATTTACAACCTGGGTGTCCGTGTCGATGTCCGTGGTGGTGGCCGTGATGAGGCGGCGAATGCGGGCGCCCGAACCGCGGATGGTGATGCTCCAATGACGGTGGTGGCCGGTGGTGGTCGTGCGGTGGCGTAGGATGGTGTCCGAACGGTGGCGGAGGTTGGTGCCCGAACGGTGGCGTAGGATGGTGCCCGAACGGTGGCGGAGGATGGTGCCCGAACGGTGGCGGAGGATGATGACCGAACGGGGGCGGGGGATGGTGGTCTAACAGTCGCCAAGAATTATGCTCGAACGGATTCGGGTGTGGGTGATATTCAAACGCAGACGGATAATGGTCCGCTATAGGATACGGGTCTACCGATGTGGAAGGCGGAATTTGTTTACCGTATGAAAGTTCCTGCTCTGCAATATTATGTGAAATCCACAGAATATTCAAAGGAAACCGAGATCTGATATGTATAATATTCTACTGATTACAAAATACTAGCCTTTGAATTGTGTGTGTGTGTTAAATGAACTACAAACAAATATAACGCTGATTCAAACTCTACCTCTACCCTTATGTGGGTCAACATCGTGTACAAAAGCGGGCACTTCGACTCCTGTGGTTCCGATTGCTTCGCGACATGGTGCACTTGTCGAGCTCTCTTTTTTACTATCGCTAGCACCTGGCAGTCCATCCATTAACGAAACGATCAGGTGATTAATGGGAAAAAGAGAGGCCCAGTTGGCGGGATCAGTCGGAACGTCATTTCCTGTCGGACGTGTTTCTTTCCGGCATACCGGACACTTAAAACCGGACATAAGGCCCGCTCTTGAGTGGCACGCGTTGATATACTCTTGCAGACAGAGATGACAGAACGTATGTACGCAAGGGAGGGCCCGGGGCTTTTGAAACTGTTCCAAGCATATGTGGCACTGAGTCAGCTCTGCTGTATACGCCATTCTCTGCGAGTTTCGTTTTTCCACTGTAGCAGATAATGCATTCAGTTCAAAGTTAAACGTATTTTAGTTTATATACCTGGTAGGTGTATTTGTTACTATAGAGTTAATGCAATTTGTTATTTCCAACATTGAGTGGGTCATATAATAATAACTCTGTTCTTGAGTACAGAATAATAAGTAGAAGATGACTATTAAGTAGAAGAAGAAACTGTTCAAAAGGGAATGTTAAAAATATGTTTTGTTCAAAAAGTATTTTTAGCCACATGTAATCTTCCGATCCCAAAATCGAAAACGAAAGTTATACACAATGTATTGTACAAACACGTATTAAATTTCGGCTTAATTAATGAGCAAAACAATATTCACGTGTAAAATATAAAACGTCAGTTTTTATAGCATGTGCAAGAAAAAAGTGAGATACATGTTAAGTATAAGTATATGGCATATGCAAATGAGGCGTAAATTCAATGAATAACAGTATCTTATGATAAATAATAAAAAAAGTGTATTTCAAGCATTCTTAAGCTTTCATATAACTAGTTTTCCATTACCCTTTGCTTCTAGAAACTGAATAATACAACAAATTATTGATTTCTTCCAATAAAAGTAAAATGTTAAATTTACCTGGCTCGGTGTTCCTTTATATACGCATTCACGGGTTATGTAGTGTATGTACCTGCGAACACTTGACCTTGTAAAACTGATAGTCAATGTAATACGAAACATTGGCTGCTTTACATTGTATATCCTATATAGAAACTCACGTTGAATTCTATTTTGAGATTCATGCGTTCTTGCTTAATTTGCTAAAATAACTATTAATTTTACATATTATATGTTTTCAATCAAATTAGTTAAATGAACTTTCAATTGGCTATGAATCACCAAGGAAAGTATGTTTTGAAAACATCTAAAGAGTCTTTATAAAAGTTAATGACAAAAAGTTCGGCCAACCTGCCTATTCTACTGTTTTGCAAATCTTGTGGAACGAATGACATTTTTGGTTTTAGTGGAAACACGTGATTTTTGGGGCGCAATTCAATATTTCATAGCATTATCCATTATGTCTCTTGTCTCAAATGTCATTGCTTTTTTACAATCGGCCTATTTCAATTTCAATTATTTTGAATTATTTTAACCGAACCATGTACATTATTTATTTAATAATTTATTCAATTCAAATTCAACGTAGGTCACCCATCCAATATTTAAGAAATAGTAAACGCCACTGAGGTCCCTATGGCATTATAGTGACCAGCCAGGCAGCCACAAACCGTATATGGACCGAAGCCGTAGGCTGAGGTCCATATACAGTTTTTGGCTGCCTGGGTGGTCACTATAATGCCATTGGGAACGAAGTGGAGTTTACTATTTCTTATATTACACCGAAGAGTGTGTCCTGTATCATTGTACAGTGTTACAAAACAGGCTTTCCGTACTTTTATTTTTCATGCAACTGAATGCGCAAACGATGACGTAGAATATCGTGTGACGCAGTTTCTCTGACGAAACATTCCAGTTGGAGCTAGATTAAATTCTCTGGATGTTAAGGACATGTCGGACGTGGTGTTTTTTTTTACAGTTAGTTATTTGTTTAAGGCATCGAAAGAATGCAAAACGTATTTCGGATTGTGTGTTTATCATACATAATGTAAACTTCGATAGGAATAAAATAAAATAGTGTGATTAAAACTAAGTTTCGATAAAGGGATGAAAGAATAGAAAATGGAAGTGAAAATCGTTTCGACTTTATTGTTATAAACATTGGATTAACGTTGGCATTGAGGTAAGCGTGTCGTTTATTCTAAATTAAGTGTTTTTTTAAACTCTTGTTACAGCTGAAATAGTGTCAATGCTGTACAATAAAACGCTTCCACACAGTGCACATTTAGTGTTGTGTGTAACCCCGAACGGTCCATATACAAAAAATAGTGACCGGTCCATGTACTCATAGGTTTCTCTATCGCATTTGACAGACTGAAACCGGTCATATAGATATAGAAGGACCAATATCTCTGAATTGTAATATATATTTTTATCACATGCCATACCCTGTTTCCCATGTTATATAACCATTACATATTAATATTTTTTTATATTACACATGTGTAATATAACATTTTTAAGCGTTTTAATTGGCTTAGTTTTCGTTTATTGACCAATCGCATTTTGTTATTCTGCTGAAATGACGTTGCAACGTCAAATGACGTCACGAAATGTAAACAACATTCGGGATTTATCATAATGTTTGCGAACATATTTAATATTTAATTTGCTCAATTAAAAGCATGTGATAAAAAAGATCTGACACTCGTTGTCATTTCATACCCTATTTTATTAAACTCGTCCAGGAAATTCGTTAGTAAGCTCGTCAAAGGCTCGCTTACTAACACAATTCCTGAACTTGTTTAATAAAATATCGTATGATATGACAACTCGTGCCAGATCCTATATATACTAGTATTTTAATACATTTGATCGTCGTCATGCGAAAATGGGTCTTCAGCCATATGCGGTCAGCGCAGCTCCAGGCCGGCCAACGCAGTCTGGCCAGGCGTTACGCGGTCCGCTAATAATACCACGAAACTGTGCGTGACTTTATAGCGTACAGCGTACAGCGGTGCTCCTGACCAGACTGCGCATTTGAATTTATGAATGGTTTAATAACCCTTTTCGCACGACGCGGGTCATTTTATACACCTTTAAAGTATTTGAGTAAGCCTTTTATTATCAATACAATCAACGTTGCAACTAAACTAAAGACATGCATGTAAATCACCAAAAAGGCACACATATTCGTGTAATTGCATCTGTTCAGAACAAACTCTGACCCATACCTGAGTGTTTCAATAAATGGATGCAACCCTGCCATTTCGTTGGCTCCGAATATAGAGCCGATGCAATGTAATGTCTTAAATGACTATTTTAACACATAGTGTCACATTAAGAAATTATAAAGGAGCATATTGCAATATTATTTCGTAGACACAATTGAAATTCATGTCAGTTATGCATTCTATGTTTAGGCTAACTCGTGTCACATTCAGTCAGAGATAAGCAGTTTTGGGAATATAGTAAAGTGGACATGAGGACTTGTTTGATCACAATGTGGAAAATATGCATTAGATAGGAATGTATATCAAGGTAAAGTTTAATAAACTTTAAATAGCGTAACTTTTAGCTGGATTTACATTTGATGAAGTTAACGCATGTGTAATCAGAATTTATTATGTATAGGACATTTGCTGTCAGTTGTGATGCCGAAATGTTGGCAGTGATGTACTAACTGTAGAGATGGTAGTATAATAGTATCATAAGCAGAACTGTAGCACAGAAGCAGAAAGAAAGGTATTATTCGTGGTAAGACCACATATACATATAGTTAATAGCTTCATTATAAGTAGTAGAGTTTGATGCGTTTTAATTTGATGCAATATGTATTGTAAATTTTTCATATATACAGCTGCTGTTCGTTCTTGCGGGAGTGTTTGGGGTTCGTATCAGAAAAGACCAAGTCGAATTAAGCCAGCTTACATTCCGTTATGACCCCACTTCGGTTAGTAATTTGGATACTTTTTTCACCACAATCTGAAAATGTGTCATTTAAATTTTATTTAATTTGCACCAATTGTAACATAACTTAACTTTCGTGTCTTTTTTGTTCTTCAATCATACTAATCTTATCAAATATAACTTCTTAACTTGACTAATTAACTATCGACTTTAATGAAGCTACACTTTATCAGCATTTGCAGATTTGAGTATTCGCCGTTTACTTTTAGCACTTCCTTGTCGCTCACAACACAGTAGCTTGTTTCCTGGCACTATTGTTGGGGCACGAGCGGGACATGGTCCACACGGATCGCGGAATTGAACAACTGGAAGTAGGCATAGCCATGGGTTTAGTGTTAGATTTATTTGCGTATGCATCATTTAAATATGATGATTATCAGATCACGATCATCATCACGATCGCCTGCTGATACTACTTCCACTTACTCCACGTTTTATTCATACAGCTATCACTGCCTCAGATGTTCCTGCTTTTTCTTTTACTTCTATTCTACTTCTTTTATATGTTCTACATTTTTTGTTCATTTGATACACACCTTGAATAATAAACAATAATCATTTTCTTGTTGCAACGGCAACCAATGAAAGCAAACTCATTATCCAAAATCTTAAAATGAGTAGAGATTATAAATATTTAGATTGTTACGTGGCTGAGTTCATGTGGGTTTTCGTAGTGCCATTACAGGTCAATATAAAGTTACCATAGTAACCATGTATCTAAATGAAAAAAAAAGCATATTATATTATGTGGATATCCTTTGTAATCCAATACCTGACGAGTTTGCGATTTTCGTCTACAGATACAGATGATGTTTGAGTGGATTGGCAAGGTACCGGAAGTGCCAGTGTACCACAGCGACCACAGCATTCCACAGGCCGTGTCTAGGATGTGCGCAAGGCAGCAAATGTACTTTCTGGATAGAACCGGGCAGGTATAGCACGTGCTGCGTAAGTATAAGTGTCTTTCTGGCGGAACTTGAAACACAAAAAATACATCTTACGGTGTCAGCTTATATGTAAATATATTTCAAGTGCAAAGCGTAACCCAGTTGTAAGAAATTTCTAAATCTGTTTTGGTATTTCAGCTTTTTTTAAAAGTAATTTTGACTATATTTGATTATATTTGCATAGGTACTTTTTTTATAAAGAACGAATGTTAAATGGAGCAATGGAAGAGTTGTGCCACGAAATATATTATCGAAGAGGGAAATTACTTATGTATGGTACAAAAGTTCACAAACAAATGGAAAAGTTGGAAGAAACAAACACGCTATTATTTTGCCTGATTGATCATATGCAATTCGTATCTATTTTGTATTATTAGTAATTATAGCACGAAAAGCCAATCTTCTGATCTTTTATTTTTAAGAACACAGTTGATTTTTCCGAGAAAGTTGCGGAAATCACTCAATTGTTCCTATGTCCACAAAAAGTATTTGTATTGTTGTGGATTACTAGACGATAACGTATGTTCAAAAACATGGATTTTTAGTTGCATTTAAATACTGAGCAAAAGTTTGAATCTTTCATAAAAAAAGTAATCATTATAACAATGCGGTGATATAACAGCACATGTCGAATTTACAACGCTAGCGGAAAGAAACTTATTGTTTTTACTAGCATAGCGAGCACACCACAACTTTGATCACAACCCCACCCACCTCGTCTCTCCGCGTACCAACAAGGACCTTACATCCGGACGCCTCTACAGATGCATTTATAAGTCATACACCAGAACATACAGATACGACTATAGCAAACATTGCTTCATTTGTTACCTCGTCAACAGGTATAGGTAACATTGTATTACTTTTCATGATTAAAGAAATTAACATGTTCTTCTTCTTCGTTCGTGTTTTATGTATTATTAAGTGTTTGTGTCTAATGTAATTATTAAATATTTGAATATAATATAATGTTCATTGTCCATTTATTGCTGAAAGTATGATTTTGAAACATACATGTGATTTCTGCATTGATAGTTCATTGTGTTATTTAATAACTAAGTGTTTATATACTGAACATACATCTGTTCACCAGATTTCCCAACAACAGTATCAAGTAAAGGAACGGACAAAACGGTCTTCAGCAAAGAAACGGACCCAACAGTATCTAGCAATATAACGGACACAACAGTCTCAAGCAACGAAACGGACCCAACAGTATTTAGCAATATAACGGACACAACCGTCCCCAGCATAGGCACGGACATGTTGACGTCAGCAGCGTCGGTTTCTTCCATTATTGCAGCTTCCGGCCAAACTGCTTCTAGCAGTCAACACGGGTCAACAACTGTGTTCACGTGGCCGCCTTCCATGGTGTTCTATGGGCCGATATCGGCGACCAGCTCCCATCAAACATATCCGACAACTACTCATGCGCGCCCGGAAAGATCCGGTCTCATGACCAAACCGTCAACGACTAAACCTTTTGTAATGTTTGAGAGAAAAGACCATATACTAGTAGTAGGTATATAACTTGACAATACAAACTGTACACCATGTGCGCAAAATAACGGGGGATAATGGAGCATTTTCAACGAACCTAACATACCATTTAACAGTTAAGGGGCATTTATCTCCCTTTCTTTTCTCACATTTATAACACAACTTTTGACATTTTCAAACAGGTATAAAGCATTTTAATAAGACATAAATTATTGCGAAAACGTTATATATAAGTTCAAACACATACACTAATTTACTATGCACCCTAAGACTATTTATGAGCATGAATAGCAATGACTGCTTATACATTTACATTATACATATTACAGACGTATGCCGTTGCTGTGTCGCCTAGCAATGAGTGTTACGTGTTTCGCGTCTCCGATATTGATCACCAACTTCTTAGTGCGGCCACCAAGCAGTACATCCATGTAATAACGGTTGTTTCCTTTGATTTTTATTCGTGTATTTTAAACATTTACTGATATTTTTCTTTACAAATTTGTTTTCAACGATAAACGTTGAAAACGTGCACGTTAAAACGCACAGCCCGTCACTTGGAGTGATAATTTTTTTCCACGGTCACCAATAAGCATTAAATGAATAGCCTTGTGTAAGTATACTTTGCCACTAAATTCTTGCATACATTGTGAGCAATATCAACAATGTCAACATTGTTTCCTCATGATAAAAGTTGAGCCCGGATTTGCTTCATACCCCAAACTTATGGTATTTTCATGGTAACAATTTAGTATATATTTAGCACATTCACACGTGCATGCTTAGCTATGCGTGCGTGATTAGCCACATATAATTTAAATATAAAAGTATATACGTACAAGAGTGCAGTCAATGCCACAAGAACCAAAGTCATTGAAAGCCATTGTTTCCTGTGTTAATCTTTTGCAGACCGGGTTATTGTCTTCGAAGCGGGACTCGCCCCATATGTGGAACATCGTGACGGGTCAGATCGGATCGATGACACCGGAAGTTCGGACTTTCTGCTCTGGGCCTGTATACATGATGGTGAAGCCGTTCCGTTTTTAAGTTGTTTAAAAAATGTGTTTTCGCATTCGTTTTTATTTATCAATTAAAATATATTACGAAAAGCGAATTTGTCATAAACTTAATATATCGGGTGATCCTTGGTACAAATGTGTATCGGGTTTTCGACGTTTTATATTTATGATCCACCTCAAGGTTTCCGTACTCAACAATAGGTGGAATGCATGATGTTGTACACACTTTGAATCCCGATAAAGTACACGTCGGATAACAGAGACTTTCAACAAATTGGGCACTCTGATATCCGAGTTTTATCTTTTTCTTGAAATGCATTTATTTATATTGTGACTATATTTAGCAAGGTATTTGCTATTCCAGCATGTGAAGTAATAACTGTGCTTAAAATACCACAATTTTTATTGTATTGAATGAAATATTAACGAAGATAGGGAATGTTTTAATAGGCGGTTCGCATGATGTTTTAGACGCTTTGATTCCCGATTACGGACACTTCGGATAACGGTGACTTTGAACAAGCCACTATGATATGTTGTAGACTGGTGAAAGATGGGCGTGGTACCACGGAAGCAGACGTCGAGAGGAATGAATATAAGCTTCAACGTTACAATTGATATGAAACAAATAAATTGAAACTTCACCCATAATCGGTCTGATGTTAATCCCAAAGATATTGTCTCTTACCTGAATATGTAATACAAAACAAAATCATGCTCATATTCCAAAGGGATAAATACATTCGTTTTTAGTTTAAGTCACAACAGAAACAGTTTATTAGTGTATGCTTTTTATAACAGTATTCAACAGCAACTTTTGCATTTCTGGTGCACTCAAATAGTGCGTTTTTTTCTGTTTATGAGTGTCGGTAACTGAAGTGCCGTTGTCCTTGAGATGATCTGCTAAATAAGTTTCCATGAAAATGTGGCATTCGACCTTTTAAACATTTAGAATTTTTCTAATACGTTAGTAAACTACAAATTTAACATATTGTAACATTAGACGTCATATTAATCTTTTAATTCGAATAAAAACACGTTCTTGATTTATTTCTAAGTATTTTTATTTTGTCGAAATATATAATGATCATCCAAGTTATGCTGATTTTTGATAGAATTTTATCGTGTTTTGTTTTCAGATAATATATCGTTTTTTCCGCAAATTTCTATCATCCCAATACGGTGTGCTATATTATTAATCAACCAAACAATGTTCCGTGTCTGAAAACCTAATAAATAGAACATAATTGAAAAAAAGCTGAAGAATTATTCTCGCCCATGGCTTTTGTTCCTTTGTTATTGAAGTGCCATCCGTTATCAAAATATCCGCATGACTTGCATGAACAATCTTTTTAACGATTTTTGGACTTCAAGAATGAGTTTAATTGATCGCTATACCCAAATCATTCAAGTCTGTTAGAATAAAAAATCTATCAATCAACATTTGATCTGTGATTGGAATTGTTCACAAATGACAATGGCTGGTTGCGGTGTTTTTCCTGATCTGCTGAATTCTTAGATTGTAGACCTTTGTGTATTTACCTTTTAAATATAACACTTACATTTTTTAGAAATGTCTATTATGTTACGTTTAGTCATTTTAAATTCAAATAAGTCAATATGAATCCTTGTAACCAGTGTATCACGCTTGATGCATGTTTGTATTTTACTTTGAAATAGTTTTCACCTGTACGCTATTGTCAATATATTGAAATAATTTATTTGCAGAATGCTTATCAATGCATACCCATGGGCATGTTGTCTTGAGTATGTAGAATAAACTATCAAACTATCAAAACGTGTTTAGAACATGCAGTGGCGAAGTAAATAGGCACACACTGAATGCTTAGGTGGTGCTGATAGTAGCCGACGAACATTCCTGTTTCGCTTAACATTAAATTAAATATTTACCATCTAGATTTTGCTCTTCATATAGGACACATAATCATAAAATGGTGCCTGGGCAAACAGTCCAGTCTAGTAACGTGAAAATGCTAGAGATGATCAGACACTCTTGCAAAGATGTTGAAACTAACTGCGTGTGTGTAATTACAGAATACTATCCTCTGATCGGGTAAATACAGTGACTAAATATCGGTGATCTCGACCGGGTCAATACCTGTGATCTTGACCGGGTAATTACAGTGACTCAATAACGGTGATCTTGACCGGGTAATTACAGTGACTCAATAACGGTGATATCGACCGGGTAATAACAGTGACTCAATACCGGTGATATCGAACAAGTAATTACAGTGACTAAATACCTGCGAAATCGACCGGGTAATTACAGTGACTCAATACCGGTAATATCGTCCGGGTAATTACAGTGAATCAATACCGGTGATATCGACCGGGTAATTACAGTGAATAAATACCGGTGATATCGACCGGGTAATTACAGTGAATCAATACCGGTAATATCGACCGGGTAGTTACAGTGACTCGAAACCGGTGATATTTACCGGGTATAAACATTGACTCAAGATATAAAAACGGATCAAGCAACATGGGGAAAGGTAGAGCCGAGGGGTCGAGCTGTCGCGTTACTATTGGCACAGGTAACCCCCTTTTTACTACTACTACTACTACTACTACTACTACTACTACTATTACTACTGCTACTACTACTACTACTACTACTACTACTACTACTACTACTACTACTACTACTACTACGACTACTACTACTACTACTTCTACTACTACTACTACTACTACTACTACTACTACTACTACTACTACTACTACTACTACTACTACTACTACTACTACTACTACTACTACTACTACTACTACTGCTACTACTACTACTGCTACTGCTACTGCTGCTGCTACTGCTCCTGCGTCTCCTACTTCTACTCCTCCTCCTCCTACTACTACTACTACTAATACCGCCACCGCCACCACCACCACCAGCAGCACCACCACCAGCACCAGCACCACCGCCACCACCACTTATACTACTACTACTTCTATTACTACTACTACTATTGCTACTATTACAACTTCTGCTTCTTGTACTACTACTACTACTGCTATTATTATAATTATTATTATTATTATTATTATTATTATTATTATTATTATTATTATTATTATTATTAGTAGTAGTAGTAGTAGTAGTAGTAGTAGTAGTAGTAGTAGTATACCTTAAACATAGAAACTAATGGAATTATGAAAACGACCACCCAGTTTTATTGCAAGTATAAGAAACAATATCTCAGGAATTTGCAATACTATTCTTTCTTGTAGCATTTGTGCTATGTTTCCTGGCTATCCTGATAGCGGTTGGAGTCGGCCTCATTGTACATTTCTCGGAAAACCGAAAGTTTGAGTGTGTATTCCCGGGAATCAGGTCCGGCGACCCCACAGGGCAGACGACACGTGAGTTCCATACATGTATTTCTGCGTTAAATAAATACTCTTTAATAAGGGTTCACATATTCCAGATTAATATCTTTAAGATCCTGTCGTAAATATAACTTAGTTTAATCCTATTTATTTGAGCTCGATTGCATCGAAAGCCATAGGCTTATTGAAACGCTCTCGGGTCCGTTTTCTGGCCCTAGAACCAGTACTTGGTGTCTTTGGGGGAGATCTCAAGAACGCTCCCCGAGTAGGAATCGAACCCATGACCTCCCGGCCGCTAGGCGGACACAATAGCCATAACATCACGGCGACCTAAAATATAATTTAAGATGCAATATTTGAAGTATAATGAATGCTAAGCCCAACTCTGTTGGATACCTAGTATATGCAATTAAGTAATTATTTTTATTTCCTATTATCTATTGCATGCCCTTTAATGACACATAATGATCATACATGCATGTGTAGTATTTCAACTGGAGAGAAACGCATGAAACCATTGTTAACATCGTATCCCATTGGTTAACCGTTTAAAAACTTGCGGTTTTCAGAAGAGCACAGCTACAAATTGTTTTATTTCGACTGGAGAGGCCGTGGTGAACTATCTCGAATGATGTTCACAGCAGTGGGTCAAAGCTTCGTCGACCGTAGGATAGACTTCTTCAAAGAGTGGCCCGGTATTAAATACAGTGAGTGACTGGCGCTTTCAAATATCATGTACCTAAACTTGTGTTCGCATTTGTTCTTATAACTTTGACATGTAATAAGGACGGACATGCGTAAAGGTCGCATTCAGGGACTCGAACGATAAAAGTGAGATCGCATTATCAAAAAAAATAATATGGCAGAATCACACGAGCCTCGTTCTGGGAAAACTGGGCTTATTGCATGGGTGTAAAGTGGCAGATTCAGTCCGCACAGGCTAATCTGAGACGACACTTTCCGCTTAAACTGATTTGTTTCTAAAAAGACTTCATTCAGATGAAAAATACCATATAAGTGGAAAGTTTCGTCCATGATAAGCCTCTGCGGATTGCATATGCTAATCTCGGATGACACTCTACGCACATGCATGGAACCCGGTTTTCACAGAGTCTGAGCGCGGCTCATATTTGCTTACAAGAAAATATTAAATATTTCAGCAATGCCCCAGTATGTCGTACCAGTGCTCGAGGTTGACGGGCGGACGAACATCACACAGAGCATGGCGATAACTCGCTACCTGGCCAGGCAATTTGGTAATTACATGTATATCATAAGATGTTTTCAAAATGTGTATTAATCGCTATGATTTTTTTTATAAGCACTCGTTTTGTCAGACATATATATGTAACAGTATTGTTAACGACATATATGTAGAATTGTTTTATATAATTATATAACATGTTATGTTTCAGACCGAAGAGAAAGATTCTGAACGATTGTAAAAATGCAATGAAAAATGAATTGTTTCAAATCGTTACTCAAAACGACATGCTTATACATTTTATGTCAAAATGAATATTACAAAACTATTTCAGATAATCAGCTCTCAATATTGAAATGTAAATTTATTGAACAACAATCATTTACCGTGCCTTTATGTATATTCAATGTTTCCAGGTATGTATGGTAAGAACGCACAAGAGATGGCGTTGGTAGACCAGATCATAGAGACAGTTGTGGATATTTTCTCCGGAGTGCTTAAATTTCAGGAAACTCCAAACGCGACAGAAAGGGTATACACTATACGAAATATTATCTTGGATACACAATCTAGAACATTACATTAAAAGTATTACTGGTTTAATGTACTATTGTGAATGTAATTTTAAAGCCGAGCGAATACAGAAATGCTCTAGGGGCCCCGTCGCACTTAAACATAAGACCCATATACCACTTGCAATTTTTGTCCCTATGGGTGGCCGATTTTCATATTCTTTGTAATTCGAACATTTTTCGGGGAGAACGGCTAGAAGAAAATGTGGTGTCCTAAATACAAACAGCGCAAACTGTAAGCTTTACCAGAGAAGTATTTTGTCAATTGTCTACTAAATCGACTACTAGAACATATTTAAACCATATGACCACAGTTGCGCTGTCAATGTTGACACCAGTGACATAATTTTATGAGTATTTGAGCATGACAAACAGGAAGCCTCCTTATTAAGCAAATATAAACTACATGCAACTCGGGTTATCGCCAGATTTGACCTCATCCTTTGTTAATGGAACGTCTGTTCACTGTTTATTTTTTAATATTAAACGTAAAGAAGCTCTGATTTCAGAGAACATATGTTTTCATTTTGCGATTTAAATACAAATTCTGACCACAGGGACAGACTTTAAACTATATTGATACTGACGGTATTGGTGTTGTGTTTTCATATGCGAAGATAAAATGTTTTAGACAAATAATTGCTAAGACTGTATTGAACTTATAAACACGCCCTATTTGTTTTGCAGGCAAGAGTCAAGGCGGAGTTCTACAAGGAGAACTGTCCGAAGTATCTGCAGTTCCTCGAGAACATCGTTGCAGAGGGAGGTAGAGACAATTTCGCTGTCGGCGATGGGGTATGCTTGTATTATGCAAACGAATAAAAGACATGTGCTTAGACCATATGACCATATGAAAAACCATATCGTATTTTTTTATTTCATGTTAAAATATTGTATCAATGGTAAATATTTAGTTATCACGAACTTGTTAGAAAACGTATATACCGTAGCCTTATCACATTCAATAACGATTGAACTAACCATGTACAATATTAACCGAGATTATTTGGTTTGCGAGATCAACAAGATCTATCGGCTACATAGTGCAAACAAAGATATTGTATTTTCAGCTAACGCTCGCTGACCTCGCGCTGCATGTGTACATCGAGCACACTGAGGCCCACGTGACACCGTCAGACCGGCCTCTTCTCAATAACTACACGCGATTGGCTGAGAACCGGAGGAACACAGAGCGCATTCCCAAAATAAGGGATTATCTCGCGAACAGACCACACACTGACCTATAGACCTATGATTGTGTAATTGTTCATAGCGATTTTATTTATAAATACGCCTTGCATTAACTTTGTTATAAATACGTTATTAACTTTGTTATACATACGCTATATATAATCGCATAGAACGTGTGATAATTCATTCTGGAAATAAAGTTAGTTTGGTCCTCCTTGCATGTGCGTTTAACATACTGTTTTCATTGGACATGTATATATGAATTGCTGTGCGTGTTAAGCTAGGTGTTGTTAGTTTATTTATTGTTCGGTAATATTTTCTTCCAGTTGCAAAACTTCTTCCGCAACTCTCACTATGATATCGACAAATACGACAATTGTTCGTTTTTACGCATTATATATTGCTTAAAGAATCATCATAGTATGTTTTTCGTTGTATGTTATCCATAAAAATGGACACACAATTATAGAGAAAAACGGTTTGCGTCCGAACATCAGGTATGCCTTCAACTTAACTGTCTATTTAGAGGTCTTGCTAGTCAATATTCAGTTCACGAATGCAACCACAATAATACACATATGAACAACTCAAACGGTAACAGTCTTCAAAGTATTCATATTACACAGGAAAAGTCATCGACTCATTCAAATGCCTCAAGCTAGGAAAACAAAAAAAGCATCCAAAGCATCCGGTCCTGATGGAATTGATAATCGAATCATTAAAAAGTCAATGTATCAATTAAGCTACCGATTGTGTGATTTGTTCAACTCTTGTCGTAATACTAAAAATGCTTTCTTGTTGGAAAATTGCTAATGTGTGTCCAATTTTTAAAAAGGGTGATCCATAAGTAGTGTCTAACTATCGACCTATACAAGTGTTAAATACTATCGAGAAGGTCTTTGATAGAAAATAACATAAACACATTTTAAATTTTCTTCATTGAAGTTCTTTTTTTTCGCCCACTCAGTCTGGCTTCTGCCTGGTGACTCGACTGTGAATCAGCTTACATATATTTACAATATATTTTGCAGAGCCCTAGACGATGGCCTTGAGGACAGAGCTGTATTTTGTTTTATTTTAGTTAACCTTTTAATAAAGTATGACACAAAGGACAATATACAAACTACAACAAGCAGGCATTCGAGGAATCTTATCTGTTTGTGTTATTATCTTTCTGATCGTAAGCAAACATTAATCTTACCGGGAGCGCATTTAAATCCGATCGCTGGAGTCCCCCAAGGCTCTGTTCTAGGTCCACTTATGTTTCTAGTGTATGTAAATGACATTATCGCTGGCACACACGCACACATACATTTGTTTGCTGATGATACTAGTATTTTCATGGTCGTGGCCTCGCCAAATTGAACTGCAGCCATACTGCAATCAGACATTGATACAATCTCCAATTGGGGTGATACATGGTACGCATCCTTCAGACTATCATTATCCGAATCAATCCTAATATCTCGTAAAAATAATAAACCATCTCATCCATCGATGACCATGCAGAACATTACTATACCGATTGTAAATGTTCATGAACACTTAGGTGTATTAATGTCTAATGTCTGTACTTGGCATGCATATATATCTTTTATTAAGGAAAATGCATGGAAACAAGTTCATATAATGCCTCGATTAAAAATAATTATTGACGGAAAACTCTCGAGAAAATATACGTTTGATTTCTAAGACCAATTCGTGAGTATTCCAATGTTGTTTTTGATAATTGTACACAATATAATAATGACGAACTAGAAAAGATCGAAAAGGAAGCCGTTCGAATATTATCTAGATGAACGCGTCTAGTCTCATTAGACGATCTTTATAATGAGCCAGGATGGGAAAATAGTCAACGAAAACGTAAACATAAATTAATATAAATGTATAAAATGAACTCTAGTAATGTGCCTACTTACTTACAATCTCTTAAGCCCGCAACAGTTGAGTCAGGCAGAAATTACTCTCTCAGAAATTCTTGACATCTTCAAACAATACAGGCCCGAACATCTTTGTACTCAAATTCGTAACCATCTACTGTATCTAAATGGAGTAGTTTTCCCGATGATGTCAAAAACGCCGAATCGATCATTTCCTTTAAAAGGCACATTAACATAGATCGACCGACTCCAAATCCTTTTTTTCATCCGGCGCGAGACGCTCTCCAATGCTTCATACGCACTTAAGAACAAATTGTAGCGCCCTTACTGAACATCTTTTCAGACTGAACATCATAACTTAACCTCTGTGTCTCTGTAGACTCCACGAAACGACATCACATTACTTTCTCGAATGCACTCAGTTGCATATATCCGTGGTGAACTTATAAACACGATATCTGTATATTCCGTACCATGCATTGAAACTATTCTATAGGGAGACGAAACTCGTGACTTTCAAGATTCTTTCAAAACATTTTCCTTATTTTCTCACCCACATTATCTTCTACACTTTCCAACTTTCGTCCTTTAACCTATAACAATTGACACCCTGTCATCGGAGTTGCTCTTTTTGCCTAGGGTGTTTCTTTACTTATTATTTTATTATGTAATTATATTCGTACTAAACCATACATATGTATATATTCCAAGGCGAGGGAGAAGAAGCATCTACAACATTGTCTCTCGTTCTCATCTCATTCAAGCATGTTATTTTTATTAAAAAGTTTGCATGAAATTGTATGTATGAAAATGCTTGTTTTAAATAAATATGTTTAAACTAAGAAATATCAACTGTCTAGGGTAAAAAATGAGAACCGGTGTTTCTTTTACAAAACAATTAATCGGACTTTGATAATATATAACAAGCGTCATCCAATTGATAAAATTTCCATTATGATTTTTCGTTTAATTAGGAATAAATCACGTTATATATATCAATATTCGAAATGAACGCACTTCGATGTAAACGTAAGTAAAAACATAAATATCATAATTTCATAAAACACATAGCAACACCAGTTCTTAAACCGATGCATCCATATTTGCTATATGAAGAAGAACTGTCGAAAAAGGCAATGTTCATCCTACAATAACATTAATGCGTGTTAGTATAAAAATAAACTAATATTAATAAATTCAGTTGCTAAACGAGAAATCTTAACGACTCGTAAACGATTAATACTGTTTCCTTTCAATGATTCAAATGCTTGTTTGTTTTAAATATCTATTTAGACGTTTTTGCAATTAACACATAATTGAAACTTTAACTTAAAGGGGCCGTCCAATGGATTTTGGCATGTATTGAAGCATGTCATTAAATGCTTTATATTGATACATTTAAACATTTGACCTAAACATCTCTAGTAGAATAAACAATACAATTTAAAAAAAGGAAAAAAGGAAACCTCAACAGGGCTCGGGCCACTGACCCCTGGAGTTCTGGAGTTAAAAGTCTCCCGCCTAGACCACTCAACCATCCATACTCATGCTTAGAGCGGATGTATTTCTAACCTATATAAGCAATCCTCATAATTTGCCAAAATATAATTACAATAACAAAACTTTCCAAATTATTCAATCGAAACGACGCTTAATAATTTTCAGGTTTTCAAATCTTCAAAAGATGCATGTTTATTTAAGATGATATTTAAGAGCATGTTAAATGGTCAGTATTACTATTTCCTCAAAAATATCATAACAAAAACGAAAATTTGCGAATCTGAAACAACTTTTTTTTAAAATTTTGTCAATGTACCAGTTCATTTGACGGCCCCTTTAATACAAAATTAATCATCAGCATTGTGATGCTATTTATGATTGAAACATTAAAATAGAAATAGGCTCTTAAGAATAACATATTTCAACAATTTCAACAATTCGTTTGTTTCATAGGTTTGATAACACGCGTTTAACACGCTTCAGGGATTTGGTAAAAACTTTTCCCATTTCCTCTGATTGTTTGCACTTGAATTTACCGCCCATCCTTCGCTTGATGTGTGAGTACTTAAATCTCATTAAATTATTCTTTCAATTGGATATGAACCAATAAACACTAATGAAATCAGTTTCAGTTAATTTGCTAAAGCTGGCACACGAAAGGCACGCTTATGTCTTCAAAACGTTGACATTCAATAGACTGATAGCCAGTAAGTAAGTAACAAATAGCGATCGTATTGTTCCTTATCGACTACATTATACAAAGAAATCAAAGTATTTATCTGATGATACTAAACCACTTTGAATTCATTATATCACGCATGTAATTGTTGATTCAATCTGATGAATGTGATTTGCATTTTTTTTATACCTAATGATAAAATAAGACATTTCTGCAGTGAAATAACAGCAGTGAAAATAAACAAATTGTTCTTTTCACCGGTGAAAAGAACACATTTTCGGAACTCCTTTTTCTTTTTTTAGATTATCATAAATAATTTGATGTATATTTTCTATGATCACGAGTGAATTAAAATCGCCATTCCACCGAATCCAACCAATTTTCTTTTTGGCCTGGGGCGTAGCCCCAAGGCCATAGTAGTTATATCAATTTCTGAGCCTATCCGAATTGGCTGGCTGCTAAACACCTAATTCCCAAAACTCCGATTTACCACTTAATTCATGTGCAATAAAAGTAGTTCTTCACAGATCTCAATAACCCGCCTTGTAAATACAGAATGTTACTATATAACATGACAGTGTCATAAAAAGTGTAAAAAAATATTATTGAAGCAAAATTGCTAAGCATTGGCTACGACATAACTTTTATTGGTTACAAATTCATGCGAGAAAAAGGTTCCTCACTTGACGGTCTAGGCCGAAAAGATACTAGTGTTTACGGAGACAGTAAGAATAATTTTTTTTCTGAGACATTTTTTGAAGACATAATATTTGGTATGTATAAACATATTTTAAAATATTGTTATTTTATTTTGCGTTAACAAGAAATTCCAGAAATAAGAAAAAGTAAAACAATAACAACGAATATTCACGATCATTCTCGGAAATAGACGAAGTAACCGTATATGGTATTTCACTGCACAGATCGAGCGCGCAAATCGAGCGCGAAAATTTCTACGTGAGACAAAGTACACAATCTGTACACCTTTCCTTATCAGGGTAAGTGGATTTTCTTTTGTATACACATTACAAAGGAAGTATGAGTGTTTTCCTGATCTGTTAATTATGTTATAAAATCTATTTTAGGCTATTGGAAGTGATTTATTTGACGCCAACAATAACAGTTTGTTTGCGGCCATGTTGTTGTTGTGTTGTATATCTTCACCGCCTATGTAGAAAAACCTCTACCAGATCTGTAGAGTTGGACAAAAGGTTATCGTTCACACCACCAGTATCGTGTAGTCCTCCACCGTCTATGTACAGTGTAGTATATACACAAATATTGTCTTTTCTTACAGTCTCTGAGCTTCTGAACTTCATCGCTAGGGTTAATCCGTATAAATTCGGACAAATGGAGAAATTCGGTCAATACATCCTAAATGCATTTTACGTCACACTAAATCAAGCCACAGGCCTTCAGCGCCTACAACGCTTTGATTATTTTATGCTTTTTTCACCGTTTATTTACATTGTAAAAGAGTTTAACTGGAGAATTTCGGTGGTATAATGACGTCATTTCGTCACATTAATGACGTCATTTTGTATTTTGAAATGTATTGAGACATGCCATGGGAGAAACTCCGAGAAAAGGTTACTTTTCAGCGAAAGTGAAACAGCTGTTAATTATTTTCTTGAAAAATGTGCATAAAAGAAACAGAAAATGTGTTCATGTCAGTGTAAAATCGTTTGTTATTTCACTAGTGATCATAGAAAAACAATATTTTCACGGGTGGCGCAATTTCTATATATATTTTCTATGATCACTTGTGAAATAACAAACGATCTTACACTGACATGAACACATATCCTCTATACATTATGCGCAATTCTGAAATTGCCATCTAGATACAAGGTTAAAGCACACCAAAGTTGTACGTGATTCCCTGTTATATTTTCATGAAATATTCACGTGTATTTACCGCATTTGTAATGCAAGATTTAATACAACATGAAAATTATGAGATTATGTTAATGTTGTATAAAAGGCTACTATTGTGGATGATGCACAATCGGTTTACACATATTGTCATCTCTTAGAAGTAAGTTTTCATGGCTAGCGACAAATAAATGCCTATCGCACACAGTACAAATGTACAAGACAAACACAAATGATTAAAAAAGGAGTACGTGTTTTGAACCAGGGTATGTCGTCAACCGCTCACTGCTTTCTGGTGTGTTTCCTGACGAGTGGAAGGGAGCTGTCATTAAACCTCTTTTAAAGAAGAAAGGGCTTCTACTTGAACTGCACAATTATCGTCCTGTGTCAAATGTAACATTTCTCTCAAAAAATCTTGAGAAGGCTGCAATACATCAGATAAACAACCACATTGAGTCAAATAACCTCCTGCCAACATATCAAAGTGCCTATCGAAAACATCATGGAGTAGAGACAGCCATGGTAAAAATGTTCCATGACCTTTTAGAAACCATAGACAAAAACCTAATAACCGCCAAACCATTGTAATAATGATAGACCTAAGTGCTGCGTTTGACACTATTGATATTCATATTCTTATTCAAATTATCCAAAATGAGTTTGGAATCCGAGGTATCCCATTAAAATGGATTGAGTCATACCTTACTAACAGAACAATGAAGGTTTTGATTGAACAATCTTCATCTGTCAGCCTTTGAGATTCGGCGTCTCCCAAAACTCCTGTGCCGGACCAGTGATTTTCACTCTGTATATATCGGTCCTCAACAAGGTGGTTCAGAATTATCCAGCTGATCTGTATGCAGACGACCACACGATTGCCTTCAAGATTCAGACAGGCAATCATGAAAATGACGCATACGTTCTACAACAACTTGATAATTGTTTCAATGATATTATAAACTTTTAAGCTGAAAATGAACCAATGAAAGACAGAAATTATTTTATACGGAACTAGGCAACACTTATCTAAAATGTCCATATCAAGTGTGAGTGTTGGAGGATGCATGGTTAAGTTAGTAGACCGTGTGAGAGATCTCGGTGTGACAATGACCAACACTCTTAACCTTGACCTTCACATCACGAACAAGTGCAAAATTGCCCAAATGCAATTGCGTAATCTAAAAGCCATACGCAGGCATTTGACACAGAAGTCAGCGGAGGTGTTTGTGCATGGTCTTGTACACTCCCATATTGATCTTCAGCGGACTCAAAATCATGCCGCAAGAGTGGTCCTGAATGCGTCATTTGATCAACCAAGTGCTGAACACTTGAAACAACTCCACTGGCTACCAGTAAAAGCTAGAATCATGTACAAAGTCCTGGTTATGGTCTTTCGTGTTGTCCGTGGTAATGCTCCTGGTAACTCGCAAGAAATGTTTGTCCCAACAAGAAGTCGGTATAGACTTCGATTACTTGTATTCCCAGGAGGAAAACTAAGATGGCGGATAAATCTTTAGCTGTTGTTGGCCCGAAGTGGTGGAACAATCTACCAAGCACTTAAAAACCATTGGCAATGCGGTCTGTTTTAGATCAAGACTTAAAACTAATTTGTTCAATCTTTTTTACGGATAACCAATGTGCAGTGTTTGTGAAGCGCAATAGAATATTTTTATAATAATTTTGCGTTATATAAGTGACATATATTTGTATTTGTATTTGAATGCAAATCATACAATTATTAGTCTTAACCTCTTGTTGATGCCCAATCATCACAGTTGACCCGGCATTATGTTCACAATTTAACATCAAAAACATATCCTTTTATTCAACATTAAATGATAGATAAGTACAGAAAAATAGATGCATCCTTTTTAATAACTCACTATTTATTTCATTAAATCAGATCTCTCGGTCATGCTTGGATATGATAAATTGAAGCATCATATCCAAAATCAAGTATGCACATTCATAAATGCGTCTTTTGTATTTTCTAAATACTGATTTGTCATACGATATAAAACCTTGCTTAATTTTTAGTGAATTGCCGATGGGGTCTTGTATAAAACACTCGTTGATTTTATTATGCACCATAATGTCACTTAACAGTGGCTTATCGGAATCGGAAAGCAAACATATCACTTCTAGTGGAGAAAACATTGCTGCCCGCAGTTCGATGACAGAACGAACAACATATCACCCCACTTAATATATCTCTACAAATCGTCATAATTTTGTAAATGACATGGCTGGGTGTCAAATACCGAGTTTTGATTGTCAACATTGAATGATAGAGTGTTGTAACGAAATTCATGTCAACGTGAAGATACCGCCATTAAGCTAACAGTTCCTCACTGTGTTTATAAATTTAAACGTGTGTTTATTTAAATGAATCGAAATAGCAACAAACAAACCCTTGTTCGTAGCACAACGTGTACCTGTTTATTTGTATGCAATACAAGATTATTATTATCTTGAGAAAGATGATAAAATAAGCAACCCGAGTACACTCATACGTCTAAGGAAATGTCGGTGTTTGTACAAAAGGTGAGGAGTGAAAACACTCGGGACAAATCACTTTAAATTCCAAATTTAATCACTTACGCAATTTCAACTTATCACAAAATAACAAATAGATCATATTTTCTGAAGGTTTACTGGATTCTTTTGTAAAATAGGTTCATTTTTTCCCCCAAGGAATCCAGCTATCTCGTGTGAATAACCAAATTCATTTGTTTATGCTTGACCAGCCATATTTATCTCGAAGTTTCTTTATTTGACCACTTATGGAGTATTGATGTAAATAAACGTGTGATTGCTTAAGGTCAAACATACAACTTAACAAATATATCACTGCGTGTATGGTGAGTGATAACTTATATAATTGCATTTTTCATTATGAGACAATATTAGACAATATTCTTTACTGAGGCAAGATACAAACAGACCAGCAGGGATTTAGTTTTTAACATATTCGTTTTCATTAATTTAGCAGCAGCAGCAACTCCAACGTTTCAAACTTAAAGTACCGGGGGACACACTCAACTAAGTATTAAGTGTTCTATATCGGTCATTAAGCCTTTAATAGATTCGAATTCGTGATTATCGTTTTGTTAGATTTCGAAAACACGGATACATAGCCACGACGACTTTTTTGCTCGTTTACATTTGAAATATTTCTGCATTGTCAAAGTTATACGATGCGAAATGATCAGTGCGCTACGAATAAAGGTCATAATCAAACGGGATCGATTAATGAACACCATTACATCTGAACTATAGTCATGCAACGCGCTATTTCATTTTTTGACATTAATTTACAAAAGACGCCGTTAAATGACATTTTATTTCAGTAACTTTGTGTTCATGGTGATGCATACATAATGGTTGTGTGGCTTAAATAAATCATTTGATTTTAATAAATAGGTTACATAGTAAAGGTTATTGCTGATTAAATACGTTTATGGTATTGTCTCGTAAATTATGCAGTTACGCGGGAAAGAGCAACATATTGTTTCAAGTTATTATTAACAGCGCTTCAAAGGAAGGTAGAACAAGAAAGAATAATACCCTTTTAGAAATAAAACTTATCTTTCCCTGTCCTTAGGTGCGAATGTTCTACCACTTTGTATCCCTGTCCTACTATATTGGACATATTATAAATTAATGCTGATGAATGCAAACTTCTGCCGTTTTTCGAATTCTACATTATTCCCATACGCTGTTTGTATTATATCCTACATAATATTCACATTCCTATACAATATATTTTAACCTACTCATAGTTTACTCTATTCATGGCTTTTACATTTTTGTAAATTGTAATTACATGTTAGATAGTTTACACCATTTCAGCCGAACATCCAACTGACAAAAGACAGACATAGCATAAGTCCCGAGCTTTTTTCTCAATCGTGTCATATTGTACTTTAAAATCGTAATGTTAATCATATTTATTAAAAAGTAGTATGCTAGTTTGTATTATATGGCTTGAATATCTCTTGGAATAGCTAAATATTTTATTTTAACCAATTATGAAACTGTTCGATTAAAATCTTTATTTCATTTTTTTAATGAAACAAGCAGTTTTTGTATGAGAAATTTATTCCAGTCAAACGACAGTACCTGTTTCTCAAATTAAAAATATATATTTCAAATACTATTTGGTAGAACAATATAGTGTTTCTGTATTTTGTTATACATATACAACCTTTCTCGACACTTTATATTGTGTGTTCTTAATTTGAAGAAAAAAATTCAATTTACTTTCTTAACTCATGGCTACAAGAGAATGCGCAAAAGCTTTTTTTTTCACCACTAAGACATGACACTTCAGTCAGGCTACAGTTGTCAATATAACATTAATATATAAATGTTGAGAACCTACTCAGTGTGATTGGGTCGATCAGTTCATGTTTGAGAACATAAGATAAATCAGAAACGTATTTTTATGAACCCCTTACCGAATACAAAAAATCACGTTTTGAAATAGCGGATAAGAACGAATGTGTGAAGATTTAATCGTAAAGTTTCTTTACATGAGCCTTTAAGAAAGGGATGTAAGTGAATTTTGTGCTAAGGATACAGACAATGGTATATTTTTTCGCACCGAGTACTTTCCAACGTTATAACAATAACGTGAAATGAATGACAATTGCATTTAATTACAAAAATCCATCTAAGCATGCATTGAACGTTTGTTTTCAGTGTGCAGCCTTTTAAGTCGTTTGCCATATACACGTGTTCGTGCATTCTGTGAAATGAATGCGATTTCATGTTTGCATATTAGTCGGTATATCTCTTACTGACACAGCTGATCTGCATTTAAATTGACTTCAATGAGTGTTAAATGAGACATAATTTGCATGTACAATTAATATTCAAAGAACTGTTAACTTAACGTTTAATTCACCACGTCCCACGACTTGTTTTCTTTATATCAAAAAGGAAAATATGTTAGGTTTACTTTGCAACAAACCATGAGGTGATGTTCTGAACTTAGTTCCATCCAGAAATTCAAAGAAAACGTTCGTTAAAATGCATATGGTTAAAAGAGGTTCAATGTGTAATGTATTTCGCATTTATTAACATAATAGCTTTGCTGTGTTTAACAATTTCCCGTCCGTTTATTGTGGTGAAATTGACAAAACATTGGCATATTGATAAAATTAAAAATATGAAGATATTCCGTTACGTAGCTTTTTCTCTCACAATAAGACCCTAGTAATATAAAAAACAGAAATATAAAAAAACGGTAAGTTATGTTTAAAATGCTTGTTATCTTAAAGTCTTTATGCATTTAATGAAATAAACGTGTCATTCTAGCACAGTTTGTTATGGCAATATAGGTTTTTTCAAGTATTTAATGTTCTCTTTACAAATAGCGGTAGTGCAAAACATGTATTGATAGGGCATTTGAAGTGCACGTTTTTATCACATATAAATTGCTTAAGCAGAGCATTTACAGAAAACATATTAACCTTTCATTTCATCAACGCTTTCTGTATTACTGACTGAGTTCAATGCTATATTAGCTTGGGCATTATTTTTTGTAAGTTCATTTTGAGGAAATATTAAGGAAATTTGTAATCAAATGAATTTATTGTATGCATTCGTAAGCGTGTTTTGATACTCATGTAGTTTGTTACCTACATTTCACAAAAAGCAATGCAAACAATGATACATCTGAAACAGGTTTGTTTTGCATATATTAACCTTTTTATACGCACAATCATTAAAGGACATGCACAGAATACAAAAACATTCATCGAAATTGTAAGTCATATAGAAATCGAACGAAATTGAGATATGGTTAACATCGTTGCAACTCAAAGGTTCGAATTATAATTTTAGTTATAATCACAATGTCAATTTTTTATGATTTCAGAAGTAAATGCTTTAGTGCTCGATTTTTCTTTATACGGTTCGCATATATGTATGTACTTTATATTGACCAAAGAACATGCATGACAATGTTCATGTTAATGGTCGATTGGGAAAGTTCTTCTCAAAATATTATAACAATGTTTTAAATGAACAACATGGTTCAATATATAAAGTTAAATAACAAAGTAGTTTAACACTTTATTCACCATAATGCAATAATTACACGCAGGCGGCTTTGGTTGCCAAATATAATTACTTGGATATTTATTATGTCAACATGAATATGGTATGTCTTATCGATATTGGAAGAAAATCAGCCATGAATTGAAATTCATACAGACATTTGATCTCCAAGGCATGTTATACCAACAGGAATTATAATAGTACAACCGAAAAGTCAGTTTTAGAAAATAATTCACAACACAAACCTGTAAAGCTGTTTTTTAAATAAAAAAACGCGTTTCGCTTAGAATGGTTCCATCTATGAACCTTCGTTGAAAACTTTATTAACTTTAATTTCTTAACTCAGTAAAGTGTTATTAATTGTTTCTTAAGGCGATATCTAGAATAACTCATACTGTTTGATTTCTTACATAAAAGAGATGAGAGTAAGATAACGACGTAGTTTTTATTGGATATTCAATATTTTATATTTGATGATTTTATACCTCGTTAAAGAGTATTACAAATCCTATCAGTGTTTCATAATAAAATCATAAATTTCGTGTTTGTGAAAATTAAATAATAACATAACAACCAACGTGTGTACATAATTAATAATTTATAACTCCATTACGTATTTTTTATTACTGGCATTCAATCTTGCAATATTGATAAAATATATTTATGAAATTTACGGTTTACTGAGATAATGCGTAAGTTGTTCGAGAAAGGTCAAAATATTCAAAGACGCAACCAACAGATCAAGTACATAATATTGTAGCGACTCTTTGTGACATTCTCTGTTTGAAAGACTCATTCATGGTTGCTCCATTCATAGACTTTGCAAACTGTAAATGATAGTAGCCGAAAAGTTAAAGTCTTGCTCGTATTTAATTTCTTGCTCTACTATTGCTTAAAAGACATGTTTCGTAACACGTTGTCGTTTATATTCAACCATCCGGTGAGTCATTCGAACTCAAACACATTTCGCCCGTTGGCTTTCGACCTTAGCTGATTGTATAAATCTGTAAGCTATCATTTTTACATGTGCCTTCTGTCGATTGAAATGGCAATAAATTATGAATTATAAATGACACGTGACCAAGAGCCCAGTCTTTTAAAAAGCACAAACACATAAATCAAACATATGACACGAATAAACAAAACATGGCTCATTTTATTGGCATCATATGATTGCAACTTTGTTATTAACAAACACCACTAGAAGAAATTAATCACGAAGGTTTTTAGTACAAGGAAAATAGTACCAGGTCAACCGCACATTCTGTTCTTGGTTCTATTCTGTATTTGCAATTGTTAAAATAGTTGTTGAATACAGATCATGTTCAGAGCAATCCCAGTTTGATTATAACTAAAGGGATGACTTGAATCATATATCTAAATGGATATCTAGTCAGTTTGCTTGTTTTTGAAAATTGGAAAAAACCTAATTGCAGCATGTCAGTTAAGTAATTATGTAGTTAAAGTCGCACTTTTCCGTTCGTGCTCTATGAAAATCGAGAGACGAATGTTTTCAATAAATGTACCTCATATAATCCAAGATGATATTTAGGAATAAACATTATCAGATGATCAGATAAAGAATATGTCAACTAGATGTGCTATCGCAATAAAATCTTAACACAGACAATTCTATATACATTCTTATGAAATATTTTATATAAACTCACACAGTTCAACATTAGAATATTTATTGACGATTTACTACCAAGCAACTCTTTATTAGAGCATTTTATGCAGCACAACACCGACAGTATAGTGCCAAATGACATTCATAAACAACTATTTAATAATAAGCTTTTTGTTTAAAAGTTGAGTCCAACATTTGAAACATGCGTCACTGGAGTGGATGCGGATGCAGAGATGTCTTGAGGCTTCACTTGCACGATCTTCTTCACAATGACGATTGCAACAATCAGAGCCACAACCGCCAAGGCACACAGCACGGCTATTATTCCCCAGAAAAGCGGAGTATGCTTGAACAATAAAGATGCAAATATAAACATATACAGAAGAAATACAGAAAAATCTAATTTTAATGTGGAATTTTCAAATGCGCTATTTATTAGGCAGGAGGTGGAAGAAAACGTAGCATATATATCTAAGCACATACTATTATATATTGAGAAGCTCTATAATTATGACGGTCAAATTTATCGACTTCTACAAACATGAATAAACCGACATACGAGCGCTTTAAAATAACCTTATTAAAACAAGGGTTTATATGCCCAACATTGAGTCCTTTTTAGAAGTATGCTTAACTTAAACTTGGAAAAATGGTCATACCTGATCAGAAGAATCCTCAGGTAAGATGGTTGATGATGGCTTCAATGTTAAAGCAGGTGTTGTGGCAGTTGCAGATATACTGGTCAAAGATGCCATGAAAAGTGCGGAGGAAGTTGTCAGAGGTTTGGTTGGCAGGTTTGTTTTATTGGTTGACGACGAAGTTGTTGTTACTGATATCGTTGCTGCTGGTTTGCTTATTGTCGTTACCGTTGTTTGCGATGTACTTGCTGGCCTGCTTGAAGCTAATGTCACTGTTTGTGATGTAGTGATTGGTTTGCTTACAGACGAAGTAATTGTCTGTGAGGATGTAAGTGTTGACATGCATGTAGACGATGTCGTTGTTTGTGTAATGTTGGATAAATTTGTTGAAGACACTATTGTAGACTTTGTCGTTGTCGTAACTAGTTTTTGGGTAAAAATAGTGTTTGTTTTATTTTCTCTTAAACATAGAAACACGTACATATGAATATAAGCTAAACATATTTCCAGTTAAATGATTATAATATAATTATAATAAAGTTTTTTTTTGCGTATGCACCGATGAGTTACCCGTATGATATGAAGTGTTATTGTAATATTCGACTGTGCTTTATGCATTATGTTTTATGTAAACTCATGTTTTAACGTGAAAGTATATGACAGGTTTATTAAAACGAAGTATGTAAATAAATTCTGAATGTCTGTTATAGAAAATATCAAAACTTCTAATCCGTAACGAATTTAAGTAAATATGTACAGGCACACTTCTACTTACAGCTTATTTCACAAAGATGACCGGTAAAATTTACTGGACAGATACACTGAAATGATCCTGGTTGATCCAGGCACGTGCCCCCATTCTGGCACGGTGCGGAGGTGCAGGCAGTGATACGATTCTCACAGTGAACGCCTGTGTACTCTAAGATAAGAAAAAACGCAAATAATTATACTTCAGATATACTGGAGAATACCATTCATGTGTATCTTCTAATCATTACTTTTTTGTAACCGAAGATACAATGTGTTTGGTATGGTAAAATGCATAATTAAATATCAGTATGTTATGCTTAGTAGTGATTTATTATTGACGCCGTTATATTTTTCTAAGCCTTGCTTGATATATTACAAAACGATCAGACAGTAATTAACCTGTTATTCCTTATATATTGGTTGGAAAAATACAAGTGGCAAAGCATTCTAACGTTGTCATTACACAAAAGTTTTAAATAAAAGCGATTTTATATCATCAAGATGTATTTACCTCTGTCACATGCGCAAATGAAGGATCCATTCGATGGAAAGCAAGTTCCATTGTTCAAACACGGAGCATCTTGGCACTGTATTGCTGGAATTATGTGGTTCAATATTTATTATTAAGATAATTTGAAAGAACCCAGATTGGAAAAGTGATATCGATATGAAGACAGTTTGTGTGCATTGCCTCATGTTTTGGCAATATGATATTGTATAATATGTTCAATTATCACAATACAAAAATAATGATTGGCGTGATTTCTCGTTATCAATAGTTACGCTTTAAGTTAAAATACCTTCAATAAAACATTTTATTTGTTTCGGATATGCACATATATTTGACAATAACGTGTCTGTATAAAGGAAACAATGTCAAAGTTAACATATGTTCATTCTTTAACATGATCTATCATAAAAAACTCCATGCACCTACCTTGAGTGCAGTTTTTGCCTACATATCCAGTGTCACACACACAACTTTCTAGTGGATTGTCAAATATATTCCGACAAGTTCCATTATTTTCACATTTCACTTGATTACAATTATCGGTATCTAAAATAGAACAGCTATAATATAGATTAATATACACGGGTCATGATGAACAAGCTAAGTATTGTGTGTTTTTGATTTTATAGCTGATGTTATTCAAATTGTCTTAATTGCTAATGCAACGAAAAGTGGTATTGTCTTTGTACTTACCAAATACTATGTCTAGAACACACTTTGGTTTTGACGTTAATCTGAAGGAAATCAAGTAGGCAATTCAATTATTTAAATAACATGAAATTGTAATGTAACCGAATATTCATTAAACTGCTATAAAGGGGACAAATATGAAACAACATTTTAATGAATAAACTGATAGCATACGCAAATACCCAATAGAATCGACGCCCCACACACAAAACTGAAAGTCTGCTTTCTGGTCAGGAGGTTTTGGTGTCCAGTCTACACTTAACTTCATAACATCTGTTCTATTCAAGTCGTCGCTTTCATAGACATATTTCATTAAACTCGGACCACTGATCATAAAATCCAAGCTTCTGAAAGCAATGTTAATAAATACTGATTATTGATATTATCTTAATTATAATGTGCTTACAATATTAGAAGCAAACATGTGTGTAAATAAGACATGTGTGTGTATCAAAATCATATAACTATAGTTAATTTATTGTTAAAAATATCTTTGCTTACAACATATGCATAGATTTTTATTGCATAAGTTTGTATGCAAATATTACAAAATTGCATGGTTGTTATCAGTAGTGTATCACTTTAACTATATCAAGTTAAACAATGTTGTATTTCGAAACCAACGTAAATAATTGTCACTCACCCATTGATCTTAAGTTTTGTCAGATAGTACGAAATATGCACAGCTGTTCTGGCTCTATACATGTCTATTGAATAGACGGCTCGAGCATTATCTTTCACCGTTGGGAATACAAACTCCGGCCTTAGTGTATTGTCACAGGCAACTCGTATTACTCGTAGGGTCATCTTGCAAAATGTTCAAATAAAATACTTTCAGTCATAATGAATCAATATTTATTCACGAGAGCACAATTCATCGTTACATTATTGATCGCAAAGATTATTATAATATGGAAATCAAAAGAAATTTTTGCAAATATATTTCTGTAAAAACAAATATCTCTTCTTTTGGGACAGACAAATGCATTCTTCATCTGCACATTTGGATAATATATGTACTGTTGTGTCCAAAGTCTTTTCGTTTATCGCTTTAACAACATAAATATGACATAAATATAACAACTCGGAGACTCTACCTGCCAAGGCGTTTTGCTAAACGCAGTTCCCGCGCTATGCTGTTTAGACCCGACGTTCACCTTGTATGGTACGTAATCCTCAAGCATTACTGCGAGTCGGTAAGTGCCATTTACATCATATCGTTCTGTATTAACGGTCACTTTGCATGTGCCCTGTTAATGCATTTAAAATTTTCATTCGCGTTAATTCGCTATGGGGAATATACGGTACAATCAGTATAGGTATCGCGTTCGTAAGACAATATATTGATCAAAATACACCCTAATGATTAAACAAATGGTAAAAGAAATATAAATTTCAGAGATATAAAATTGCATTTTCACCTAAAGAAAAACATTCTGTTTGATCAGGCTAATAAAGTCAGTGTAAGATTTCAATAGAAACCAAAAGGATCAACCCTAATACATTACCACATTTAAAGCGAGATTATACGATTTTTATATGGGTCAAATTGTAAAATATTGATATAAATATGTTACAGTTACACAAAATAGGCAAGAAAAATTATACATTGAAGACGAATTTCATAAAATGCAGCAAAGACAAATTAGCGCCCCGAGTCGATTGCGACGAAGATATTTCGTACATATTTTCCCACAATAACCGAAGCATTCGTCTTTTTATTAGGATCGGAGTTGGTATTCGTGTGTCTTATGAATAGATATCGTTGCAGAAAATTAAAATGATCCGGAAAGCAAAATTGTGTCTTTGTGTCGTATGAACGAATCTGCACTTGAACTAAATTTAGATTCACATCGTACATGTATGATATACATGATGGCGAATTCGACTGTACAGACATTTTCGATTTCAGAATTAAATATCTGGCTTATTTCGCATCTTCCTTCGTCACATGTTCTTTTTAACTTTATTTCAATTTATATTGAAATATATGTATAATAAGGGTTTTACACATTTCATATACATTCATAAATAGTTGACAAAATCGTATAATCTTGCTTTAAACAATTTAAATAATTAAGCATTCCAATTTCATGAACTGACGTTCGTTCTTCTTGTCAGCGGTCTGATCGCATACATCTGTAAGTGTGTTTATACCAGGGCATGTGTTTAAATATTCGTAATGAACCTAAACCGATCAAATAATCTGACGACGTCGGACGTGTGTAAGTGTGTATGTGTTGTGTTAAGACCAGACATCACTACTCATGGAAATGAACAATACAATATTTTATGGACAAAATTTGTAAACCAATGTTTTATTTGTGGGAGTAAAAACACTTGATTATTAGTTAGGAACTATGCAATGTTGCCTCTATGTATTTTTTGTAACGTTTTGTTCTAAACAATATTTTGATGTCACCTCGACAAAAGAACTAAAATTGCACGATGTCCCTATAACGGCCACGAACCGAATCAAGCCAGACGGAGTTGATTGGCAGGTTTGTGCATCCTCCCCCGCACTCGCTCTGCTCCGCCCACCGACACCTCACCTTGTCTCCATCCGGGTCCTCGGCAGGGATTTCGATCACGCTCGTGCAGTTGTGCGCGATTCTAGGATGATGCAATCCATTAAAAAAGTTTATGATTGGGCGTAATAACTAGATAGTGTAGTCAGGAGCCACAACAATGTCAGTAAGGCATTCATGAATGTACACATGAAGCAAATGGTTAATTGTACAATATTCTTTGATAAATGTTGTTCTGCTATATTTATTTCCATTTATTACTGAGTAACAACACATTTTCGTGTAGAATCGAATTAAGCTTGATGATTTGCCAATACAAAAATGAAACTGTTTAATAATTGATGACATGCTTGAAATTTTTATATGTTACTCGGCTTTGTTCGGGCACGTTTACCGGTAATTAGCATTCCTCTCTCATTTTATCATAGAAGTTGAGTTAGTGTGCTATTTTGTATCAATTTTTCTCGGTACAATAGTAGAAACTGAAATATTTAACGGCAGTTAAATATGTTCCTGCATAAATGTATGTTTATGTCGTGTAAATGTATGTGAGAAAAATATTCATTTAGATAATATCTCTTTATCAGTTAAACAATACATAATTGAAGTAAAAAATATAGGATTATAATTCATAATAATAACGTCTTCTCTAATAAATATAAAATCATTTGTTAGCAAATAGTTTATACCCAAGAAAGGACGGCAGAGAAGAATACGGACTCTGGTTACTTGTGCCCTTGTCACTTCTTAAGTCAGTTATTATTACCATCTCCAGCATACCATTGTCATTGGCTAATGAGCTTGACGACAAAATCCATGGAATGTGTTTCAACCTAGAATAAACCATAGGAAATCGTTAACGTAAAAAGCATAAACATATCTGCATAAGACACATACAAAATATTACTTCAATAAAGGTAAACTTCCTGGTAATATAATAAATATTTAACTCTGCGTGCTCGCAAAGTTTATTTGTTTTAGATTGTTCGTTTATTTCCTTGTCAAATGCGCTGCTTTTTTGTTCTCTAAAATTATCCCCGTTAATATTATCAAATCCTAAAACAACGTCTTGCAATTATGGAATGTCATGCAGAGATCTAAAGCGTGCACTGGTGTTGTTCTTTTGGCTTGTAAGGTAATGATATCATCATTTTGCTCTGTATATGCTTTACACTATAATATGTTGCTTCAAATAGCACACATATGTAGATTATTATTTTGAAACATATATAGTGATTCTTTGTGCCGGACCTGCGTAAACAGATTATTGTTTTATGACATAAAATAATATCCCACATTTAACACGCGGATGTGGTTCATAAAGTCAGTGAACAATTGTAAAGCCAAGTGGTTTCACGACTTCAAATCCTCCACTATTATGAGTGACAAAGGTTCTTGATATTTACATTGCGCTTAATAACAAATGAGGTGAACATCTTATGGTTTAAGACACATCTTGACATCCCTATTAAATATATACTTATTTGCATTACGAACTTGCAGTACGAACTTTGATAACCTTTTGTTAATTTATCTACAAGTGACATCTCCAATGTATTCAATTTTGCGGTATAATGTTTGCACTGACGTGTGAAAAAAGGTATATTTGTTTTGTTTTATATGTGTGTCATGAATATTTTGTTGACATAAATTTAGATGCAAAGATCACTTAATTTATCACATTTATCAAATGCCAGTGCGTCTTTAATTGTATGAAAATATTAAGTGCAATTACAAACAAAAAAAAGTGTGTAAAGGTAAACCTTCTGTTAAGGGAATGATATCCATGTGTTGCACTTTGTTCCACATAGTGTATTATGGATTTTTGGTAATTGTACTTATTATGTTTAGTGTTACATTAAATTAACTTCGGGCACATCTTACCGTACAAACATAGGAGTGGATGGAAGTCCAGCTTTAAAAATTGCCTCCCCTTGTTCCCAACCATTCATATCTGATCGACTGACTGACGTCAAAACGTAGCTTACGTCATGTAGAATGGTTCCATTTCCGTCCACCCATTTTAGTGACGCAATCTCCGTACTGAAGTATGATACTTCCTTTCCTACGTTAGAGATGTTACATCCGGGGCCACAAGGACCTGTCCCTTTTTCCCATGCCAGGCGGTATGTCAGACGAAGCTTAATATGATTGATCAATGCATACACAATTCAATAATAAACATTGCGTCATCCTGAAATCCTGCATGTTACAAGGCCTTAGAAAAAAGATAATATAGTACGTCTTTGCAATACTTTTAAATCAAGTGCTTGAAAAATAAAAGAAACAAGAGACACGTGTTTTATTAAAAATGTACTTTCAAACGTCAAAAATGTAAATGTGTCCATATATTTTAGTTTCAAATGTGTATGCGAAAATATAGAATGGTAGTAGCATTATTTAAAGATGTAATAAGCTACGCATATTTAAACGATTACCATTTCATGCATTATAATAGTTATACCACTATAGACATTATATTTGTATTATCTCAGACTTCAAAGTACCAGAACAATCGTAAAGAATGTGCCATGCATGTTGACAAAGCATTTAAGCTCCATCAAATAAACAGGTTCTCAAACAACAGCTTACATGGCCAAACAGATAAGTTTGCTTATTATAGATACCCGTTCGTCAATGTAACCTCATCAATTACGAACATAAGCGCCTCTCGAGTGTATTAAGTGACATGCTAAGTACATTTTTTATAAGAATACATATAATTCATAACAAGGATTAAGTATGCTATTTGAAAACATGGAAATGGTGTTTGTGAGTGACAGTATTTGATTTCATTGAGGTGGTCTATAGATGTTTATAACAAACAGTATTTTTTCATATAACACATTTTATGATTATCTTTCCATCTGAACGGTGAAAAAAAAACTGCTGAACATTTGTATATTAATACATACCAAACGGAAATTCAATAGTTTTTTTTTCAAAGTGGAAAATTTGTTAACAAATGCAAACCTTATAACTTATAAAATAATACACCAATAATATATATATATATATATATATATATATATATATATATATATATATATATATATATATATATATATATCATCTTGCACGAGTTGTCATATCATACCATATTTTATTAAACGGATTCAGGAATTTTGTTAGGAAGCGAGCCTTTGGCGAGCTTAGTAACGAATTTCCTGAACGAGTTTGGTAAAATATGGTATGAAATGACAACGAGTGTCAGATCTTTTTTTATCACATGCTTTTAAATGAGTAAATTTATTAAATATTTACGCAAACATAATGATAAATTCCGAATGTTGTTTACATTTCGTGACGTCATTTGACGTTGCAACGTCATTTCAGCAAAATAACAAAATGCGATTGGTCAATCGAACGAAAACTAAGCCAATGAAAACTCTTAAAAAAGTATATTACACATGTGTAAAATAAAAATATTCGTTATGGTTATATTACATGGGAAACAGGGTATGGCATGTGATAAAAAGCAATCTTCTTAATTGAAAACCGGCCCATATTAAACATTAAAAACATTGAGCCGTGCATACAAGTATATGCTAGCAAACATGAATGTAGCATGTTTAACATGGATTACAGATATTTGAACCTTCCGTTCTGTTATGTTATGCACATACAAATTTTCTCTGTCGATCCAGATATTAACGTATCATCCACTATATTATGAAGCCCTTAAATCAAACAAGCTTAAGTGCACAAAGGGGTCGATTGACCAGATTTGCATTTGGATCCTTATTGTTGTTTACATTTTTTTTATTAAAACACATTTCAGTCTGAGGATACATTAAGTATATTCCGATAACTGGATGTCGATGTTATAGATATCACTTGCATATGTGAATATTTAAAATATTTACATGAACAAAATTCAGTTATTCTCTAAAATCAAAAGTATTGATTTTAATATGCATGTACATTCGTTATTTGCAATTTAATATACCGGTATAACCACCGATAAAAAAATGAGTTGTCGGTTATATTATGTATAACTTTATAAATGCGTGAATTCAATTTTTAGTAGGTTTATTTTATCGCCATAGTGGACCAGTGCTTTAAGCAAAAAAGTGCATCATTATAACATAATGTAACAAGCATTATGCTCCCGAGGAAACACAGAGCCTTTGAACATGTTGGTTTTTCCACAAGAACATGCATTGAAGCAATCAACGGAATCAAAAGGTTTAACGATAATTTATTACCGCTCTGATGTTGGCTTTGATTTATTTATCTATTATCTATGAATGACAACATCAACCAAAATTAATTGAATACAACGAAATATATGCCTGCTTAATGGTTTGTCTATGGAAAAGAGAGAAATATGTTTTATTGTGAAGTCTTCTTGTCGTTGAAAAACTTAAGTTTGAAATCTTTAAAATATGTTAAAATGTGCCAAAACACTTTTCACAGAAATTCATTGCTATGCAAAAAAAAACTGTTAGTATAGCACACTGTTTCTAAGCATACATTTAGCAAATGTACTATTTAGCTTGATTCGAAAATAAAAATTAAGAGATAACATCTAATGGAGTAATACTTAAACGATTCCCAAATAAATATTTTGAACTTTGTGAAGGCTCCCTAAAAATAGTTTTATCTGTATAAAGTTTCTTTTTCCAGAACTACATTTAACTATAAATACCCGGTAAAATGTGATGTAGTCCCTACACCAATTTTGAAATAAATAAATAAATAAAAGGGAGTGCGCTGTTGTCGAGATCTGCAGTTTGCCTATCGTTTTGATTAATCTTAAGACAAAGTTTACCTTCATACGTGACCCTAATATAGTATGCTGAAAAAAACACAAAACGAATGTAAATTATTCTCAAAAGGAAATAGTCAATAGGTAAACAAATATATTGAATTCAAATGTTCATTGTCCGGGAATGTTGATCCACATGCCACTCGGCAAAAAGAACACATGTTATAACCGTTTGGAAGGAATGCACATGCTTCTGTAAAAAAGTAACACTACGTTGGAACTTACCTTGAACAGCTCGCTCATTTAAACCACAACAACATATAAGAATAGGAAAATAAAAGAGTCATTTTGACGCTAACTCTA
Organism: Dreissena polymorpha; assembly: GCF_020536995.1. Taxonomy (NCBI): domain Eukaryota; kingdom Metazoa; phylum Mollusca; class Bivalvia; order Myida; family Dreissenidae; genus Dreissena; species Dreissena polymorpha. Next base: position 48,084,684 of record NC_068355.1, on the reverse strand, counting down.
CATCAGAAATATTAAGGACAATTCATTAATATTAAAAACAATACCAAACATTAAAAAGTTTATAGCTGGGGTCGACCTCAAGCAAAGAAAATGTATAAGCCGCTGGCCAGATATATATATTTTGTTCAAATAATCTGCTTACTGTATTAAACATTATGATTAAAAATGAACTTATAGGGATCAAAACACACAAACGCATCGGTGTATTTAAAACGTGTGTTGCTTGGTTACCATGTTTACAATATGTACACTGACTGTATCTAATAACAGCTGGTTCTTTAGGAGTGATGTACTGTAGCATTCGTTAGAACGCAATAACACAAACTTAAGTCAAGAGATATGATTTTGAAACGGCCGGATTTTTAGACAACAAGTATCACTTAAGACCACACGAACTACTGTTAACAAATATTTGTTTAATAAGTTTCTCCAGACTAAGCCTCTAGCATTGTAGCAGAGTGCTATAGGGAATAATGTCGAATATATTATTATTATTATTATTATTGTTATTATTATTAGTTATATTATTATCATCACGTGAACATACACTATACATAACTTTTAATTGAGCATATATAATTATAGTAGTACAAAAATGGGGTGATATACCTCAGCACCTATCAAATCGTATAGAGAAATATAGATAATTGTACAAACAACTGAAAGTTAAATAATAATAAGTTACATATTCAACATTTCTTAATAGTTGTGGATACTTATTAAAAAGTTTCTGTTACGATATAATACAAAATAACGAGATTATTCAATATTATCATTTGAACTTAAATAATATAAATTGATCAGTACCTTGTTCTGAAGTACCATCCAAGAGATCGTACCACCGAGAAATTTTCCATGAATGGTTTTCAATTCCAAAAATAAATTAAAAATAAAAATTCCCAAAAGTATATTAATCATTAGCCCATACTTCATTCTTAACCAGCCGTGATTTATTTGCAAGTGAAGAAATGTTCCGGTTTGATCGGTTTTTCAAAGTCCGATTGTCTGTTTCATCACGTTTTAATTATCAACATAATTTTAACGTCCCTGTGAATTTTCAATCAAATGTATTTGATTACTTCATTATTAATACGTACATAAAACGTGTGCAGCCCACCATTGAAAGTTTATTATTAAATAATTTAGTTTACAAAATCCGTACAATTCTTATCAGACCAGTTAAAGTAGCTAAATGGCATTTATGCGTTAACCGGTCATTATATATATTAGCACGCATGCGTTGATTACATTAACTGAGAATGGCTAGAGATAACCCAAATTATGAAGCTAATGTGATATTAGCACAACTCAACTGCCACCTGCTCACTAAGGGAATAGTCTAATATACAAGGACTTATGGAGTGTTTTGTTTTGGTACTTTGGTGTGTTATCTTTCTTGAAGTACCTTTAAGTATACTATTTATTTGTTTCTTTGCACAGCGATAGCCCCTGCCGAGGGTCGTAAGTGCGAACTAGTGTCTCCTTGATCAAAATTGTAAAGACCTTTAAGGAATATAAAGTGTTTATCAGTTAGTCATGTGACGTGTATGATTTGTTTTTACATAAGCCTAAATCACTTTCCTAGATATACATAGATAAATTATCCATAAAGAGCGTGTATGAGTGCTACTTAGTTCTAAGATATGATCTTAATTACAGTATTCCCGGTCTATACCTATTTCGGGTGTATTACGACTTTCGTTTCTTTATAATAATATTCATATCAATAATACGTTCAATCGATGATATTTGACCACATTATTCTGTTTTCAAGTATAAAAATATCCATTTTGAGAAGGTTAATAAAGCAACAACATATAACGGTAGTTATGGTTATGGTTTAAGCAAAGTCCAAATGCATACTTGGCACATTTGCATATAACTTATAGATCTCTACACAAATAAAAAAATAGTAATATTGTTATAATCATTTCATTAATAGAATTTTAACAAAATAAAAACACAAATCCGATGAATTCAGTTTCATATTAATATATGAAAACATCGCAAGCAATATCGTTACGATGGATGCTTATGAAAATTCCATGACGAGTAAATTGCATATTCTAGCGAAATAACATTTATGAAACATATTTACATATCTTGAAATGATTCAAGTCAAACAGTGTATAAAATATTTACGTATGGAGGACAAGAGTTCGAAATAGTTTATGGATACACATAGAACTCGTTGATTAACGTCGGGGATAAGACATGCGTTTTCATGCTTTAAGGGTGCGAACCCATTCTATACATATACACGTATTCAATTTAAATATTATTTTTTAATCTCAACTCCTTTAATGTTTATTTATGAACTTGTGCTGTAGTATTTACCGGTATAACGCTTACAGATAAGTTATGTTGAAAATACAAAAGGACATCATAAAAAGGTAACTGTTCCAGAAATCAGAAATATGACTTTTCTGCCTTTTGTTTCATCAAAATACATGTCTTATGTTATTGCAAAATTAAAATGCAAGAACTATAGTGTTTGCTGTTAGATACATATGTTTATTATTGTATGTAAATACAAAGACTAGTCCAAACTTGAAGTCAGCGTCGATTGTCTATATTAATTTTGGTTCTTCTGGTAATTCAGAAATGAAACCAACCGTTCGATAAATTAATATCACACTAGGAAGCTCGCATTTTGTCTCCAAAATTTAAAGAAATTACTGACTTAAACTTTTCTTAATATCTGAGTATGTTATGAGTTATTACTGTTTTTATCATAAACAAACACATTATTTTTGAATTATTGTAAGAGGCACGTTACTATTTTACAGTGAATGTGTACTTTATATATTAAAACCACATTAGCGGCACTTATTCACAATATAAGTTTGTTTCACATTATGTATCAAACACGTTTACAAATGTATCTTGGTTTACGAGGATTTGGTAAAACCCGTCACACGTATACTGATTGTTTGTATTGGAATTTACAACCAATTCGTTGCTGAATCCGTGAATATTAAAATGTTATTAAATTAGGACTTCCTGGTATCTGATGACAATGAAACAAGTTATAACAATCACTTTCAATTCATCGTTTCAAATTTGCAAACGAGGACAATAACGTTTCGACTGTTTCAAAATGTTCACCAAAATAGCATTAGATCTCTGTTAATGCACCATACCGTTATCTTAATGAACAGGACACCATTTATTGTTGCACCTATTAAGTGTCTTACCTAAATGACTTTAATTTAAAAAAAATGAAAGTAAGTGTTGACATTTGCATTTGATATTGATTTTTTTCCGAATTCACATCTTCTTTAAACATAGTTTGCTTTAATAATTACATCAAACAGTATTTATTTGTGAGATCAAATAGTAATTAAACAACATAAAACATTATACAGATGACTTGATTGTGTCTATTTAAAGGATTTTAATCGGTTAGGCTTAATACAGAACATGATATTGATTATCCTAAATATTATATCAAATTATGGATTTAATACTAATGCTCAAGTGATTGAATCGGAACAAAATGCTGAGCACAGTTGTAGCTATTTTACTTATTTATTTCAACGATAAAAGTGGGTTTATTTTGTCAATACACTGCGAGTACTTACGATGTGTTGTTAACAAAAAATACAGAAACATAGGCCCATTACATGTTCCAACATTAAAGAGCATGTATCAAGAAGGGCAAACTGCATATATAACTCGTTATGAGAATGACTTAAATTGTCGTGAGAATGAATTAGTTATTCAAGGCAGCCATCAGGTAAGTCGTATTAACGAGACCGTGACAACAAACCTTTGGGCACGACTTAATTAATCGTGTGACTTAAAGGGTACTTTTTGGAAAATTGACAAAATGAAAAATCGTTTCAGAATTGCAAATGTTCTATTTAGTTATGATATTTGTGAGGAAACAGTAACACTGAACTGTTACCATGCTCCAACATATCGATTATATGCATCTTTTGAGGATTTAAAAACCTAAATATTATAAAGCGTTGCAACGCGAAACGATTGAATCATTTGGAATGTTCTGTTGTTCTCGTTATATTTTTGGATACTACGAGGATTGCTTATATAAAGTATAAAACACTTAACACTTTATACGAGCACGGATGGCCGAGTGGTCTAAGGGATAGATTTTTACTCCAGTTCTAAGTGGTTCGAGCCCAGTTGAGGGTTAAATGTTTGTCTATCTTTAATTTTATTCTTTTTTTTTACTGGGGCTTTTATGATCCCATGTTTACATTTATCAATAAAAATCATTTAATGACAAACTTTAATACACTCCAAAATCTGTCAACCGCGGACCACAATAAAAAACGATTTTCTGCCCGATATATCATATACCCTTTGGGTATCTTGGACATGAAAAATAAAAACGCACACGCTGTCACATCTGTGCGATCGTAATTTGATCTTAACTTCAAATAAACGGATGCAAATAAGAAGATGGACGGGTGAGACCAGTTTACACGAATAAGTTTTCTCACGACAAATGTAAGTTTATCGTAAAATATAAGATTGTAATAAGAAATTGCTTTAAAAAATTGAAATATTGGCGATGAGCGTATTACTTCACAAGAAAATATTTTTAAGAAACAAAAGTACGAAATGAATATGAATGTAAAAAAATAATATGTGTTATTAAGTACAATCCCCTAAGTACAACCTACGTTAGTATGAATTTTCTCTTAGCGCTAAAATGTGGACACGTTTTATTCCTCGTATGCAGGTCTTTCGTTCATGATTCAATAGGGTAGAGAGCATCATCGTATGCTTGCATGTCATGCATTAAAAAAGTGATTTGTCATGTTTAAATTTTTATTTAGGCGAGATGGTCATGCCTTGTTCATAAACCACGTTGATTTTATCTATGCAATAAAAGTGCCGCTTGACACCGGCTTATCAAACTATCATACCACTTCTTGTGGAGAATTCATTGCGGCACGGAGTGCGATGACAGAATGAATAAGCAATCACCACATTTGATATATTTCTACAAATCTTCATTATTTTGACTAATGATATTGCTGGGTGGCAAATAGCAAAATTATTATTGTAAACCTTTGTCAATGGAATGTCTTAACGAAAGAGTTATCATCGCACATTTATCTCCTTTTTGCATACACTCCATTTTGCGAATGCAAGTTTGAACGTTTGTTTATTTAAACTAAGCGCCATTGAAACAAACAGACCCTTATTCGTTGTGTAACGTATACAACAATTCAATTAAAGATAATTTTTATTTTGAGACAACTTATAATTCAAGCATTGTAAGTGTTCTTACACGTCTCAGAGAAATTCTATGATTGTACGAAAAGTTACGGTTGAAAACACTCGGAACAAATCACTTTAAAGTCTTATTTAATTATGTTCATATCAATGTCGTAACAACGGAAAGATTGTTTGCACTGAAAAGGCACTTGGTTTGGTGAAAAAGGTTTCGTCTCAATTCGTGAGATTTATTGGTTTATATTGTGAAGGATCCGATTCTTTTTGAATGCTAAACTGACAAAAGTCGAATATTATTTTCTGAATATAATATTTAATAGACTGGTTTTGCACAAAATGCATTTATGAGTGTGTTAAGACGTATCATCAAACTTGATAAAGGTAATTGCAATTATGAACGCGTTATCGAAGCAGCATATCTCCCTTCTCAAACAATTCACATGAATAATATTCGTGTATATGCACAAAAATTTTGTATAACGAAAAAATACATAGAAGTGGAATGTTGAACTAATTTTTTTAAGCGAAATTAATTAAATTATGCCATGACTATGTCGCGACATTGAAATACGTTCTAACTGAGATGACTCTCTCTTACAAAGTCTAAGTGTTAGTTATAATAATTTTCCTAAATATAAGTACGTATTAACCCATCTTCATCTTATCATTCTGGATAAATATAACGTATAATAGAATTTATAATGTTATAGTATCATAACAATTAAAATTTTGGTATTATCAATCAAGAACGTTCTGTATTATGAAAGATCGGAGACATTTTGATTTGAAATTTGACAGAATCGGAAGTGAAAGCATTGTTTTGTTACTTACAAAATGCATGCCTACTATATTTGTATATAACTTGTGATTAATCATGCGTGTTTAACACATTTCTGACATAACTGTTTGCAGACGGGCTATATATTTACTATTGAATAAATCAGGTAGAATACATGTATATCAAGGTTGCATCGCACATTTATTCACAATATGATCGTTAAACATCTTTTTCTGAAAACGAAAATTATAAGTAAAATGAACGTTATGCTAAACAAAAATATTACGAATATTAAATTATACATGTATTTTTTTATTTGCGGCGTTTTACTTTCAACTGATTAAAATAAATAAAAATACAACTGTATTTCCTAACGTCTTTACTTTAAAAATATAGTTAAAGGCTCACCATGTACACGCCATTTAGCGGAGGTAAATATTTCACAAAACACATGTATGTATAAAATTTATTTTACATGAACGCAAAACGGTGTCTATTACAATAGATTTTTAAGTTTATAAGAACATATTAAATACATTAGAGGAGTTCATGTTATGGAAAGAGTATTTTCCAAAGAATGTTGAACAACAAATGTTATTGTGTGTAATTAAAGTACAAAGATCAATGTAAATTTATAAGTAAGTAAAATAAAATTATACCAGCAATAATTTCAAAAAGATAAATAAATAGAACTTGACCATGAACTTAATCATTTCAAAACTTAAACATAATACTGCATATCATATGGGAGAACATACTACTATACGTTTATCCAACACATAATGTTTTGCCATATCCAAAGCAGAATTAAAACTGTACATGTGGTCACACTTTAGAAATATCTTATATGGTTACAAAATTATCAATCATAAACGCTCGTGTCGCTTTAAATGTCACACATGTTAATTGACAACTCTTCCATCTCTCCCTTGAACCAATCGCCATTGGCCGCGTCGGCCTTGCCTACATGAAGAGCGCAGTGGGTCCCACGAATAAACCCCGGGATTCCAAACTTAACGGACGAATCGAAGCCCAGTCGGCCAGCAAGCACCCCCTTGTTGAATCGGAGGACAATTTCCTTATCATAAGAAGATGTCTGGTTTACAGATACAACGGTCTCGAACTTCATCGATCTAGTAACTGTACCAACGTGGAAATTTATTCGTTGGCTGTCTTCGGTGATGAGAATGGATGGAGTGAGGCCACAGTCGCTGTTGGAGATGATATTGTGTGGTCGCGAAAGGTCTCTGTGGTTGGAGAAAGGCACTTGGTTTGGTGAAAAAGGTTTCGTCTCAATTCGTGAGATTTATTGGTTATTATTGTGAAGGATCCGATTCTTTTTGAATGCTAAACTGACAAAAGTCGAATATTATTTTCTGAATATAATATTTAATAGACTGGTTTTGCACAAAATGCATTTATGAGTGTGTTAAGACGTATCATCAAACTTGATAAAGGTAATTGCAATTATGAACGCGTTATCGAAGCAGCATATCTCCCTTCTCAAACAATGCACATGTATAATATTGGTGTATATGCACAAAAAATTTGTATAACGAAAAAATACATAGAAGTGGAATGTTGAACTAATTTTTTTAAGCGAAATTAATTAAATTATACCATGACTATGTCGTGACATTGAAATACGTTCAAACTGAGATGACTCTCTCTTACAAAGTCTAAGTGTTAGTTATAATAATTTTCCTAAATATAAGTACGTATTAACCCATCTTCATCTTATCATTCTGGATAAATATAACGTATAATAGAATTTATAATGTTATAGTATCATAACAATTACAATTTTGGGGCGGAAGTTTGTATCATTTCATCTGTGCATGACGTTATGTGGTGTAATAAAGCATACGGAAAAAAAAGCCATACAATACTAGTTTCTAGTGTTGGCGTGGACGAAGCGAATGCAATTTTTAAATAATGAATCATTTTCATGTGAAATTAATATAAGCACAATATTCAGCAATTTCAACAGCATAAACATTTCAAACATTTGGATCAAGGAAACAAAACCAAATCATCGCTTAGATTTGCTAGCCATACACAACCGTAAGATTCCAAATCACAACATTACACGATGAATGTTTGATTATTATTTTTTAAATACACATCAAAACCTGGCGTATGTTTTTGTCCCTTTATATTTGTTTCCGCATTCTACGCGTCAAAAGATGCAGCATGATCATTTCACTACGTGTGAAGTTTCCCATCAAAAGGTTTGGTTGACTGAACACCATTGCATCCGAACGATTGCCTTGCAACGTGCTATTTCATATTTAATTTCAAGACACCGTTCTATCACATTTTATATAAACGACTTTGTTATCAGCGTTGATGCATAAATTATGATTGTGTCGCATAATGAAATCGTTTGTTTTAAACAACTTGTTTATGTAGTAAAGGTTGTTTTCGATAAACTATACTAATGGTATTGTATCGTCAATACGTTAATTATAATACATGCATTTATATATATATATATATATATATATATATATATATATATATATATATATATATATATATATATATATATATATATATATATATATATATATATATATATATATACATATATAATGTAGACAATATACGTAGACGTGTTGGTTGGCAACAGATGCCATATACAAATGTGTGAAATGTAATGTAACTTAATAACTGAATTATGAATTTTCCTTCAAATAAAGTATGCAAACATAGAACTATTTGTTCGCAATGTTCCAAATATTTTCTGGTGATTTAACATAAGATTTTCTGTACCTTGAAATCAATGTTTGTGTTTCATCTTTTCAATTGTTGAACTAGAAGCAATGTGTTTTTGCTTTGTTGCTCATAGGGATATATCAGATTTTAAATACTATATAATTGTTTTAACATGGGTAATCTATTTCGAGAATAAAGATAGTGTGTTCTTTTTTCAAGTGAATTAACTTTGATTTACGTTCTTTTCAATACTCTCAAATAAGCATGGGTTGTCAATATTTAAAGAAAAACAATATAGGTTCCAGTTTAGAACCAGTTTTACATCATTCACTTCATGTTCTGGACAATAAGAAACTAAGAGCTCAAAAGCATGTAGCATTATACAACGGAGATATACACCACTAGGCATTTTATTTCAGTTTCATAAAGAAAAAGGTTGGTTTGTCTCATGAATGTTCAATTAATTAAGTGTTAAGTGTTTTCTTCAATGGAAGTTAAACAAGTAAAAACATGTTGTTGGTACCACAGGTATATTGACGTATATATCGCATAGGCAGCGAGAGCGTTTAAGTACGATTATAATAGAATGTATTTCATAAAAAATAAACATTATTTAATTAAATATATGACATTTACCTTCATTTTAACATAAGCCCGTTGAACCTAAGCATGCATTGCATCATTTTCTTGAACTTATACGTCTTTGGGTCGTTTTCCGTTTGCACATGTGCGTTAAATCTGCGGAATTCGTGTGCTTTTATATTCCCATGTATGTCGAGCATCTGTAAGTCAAACTTAAAACATAACTTTCAAGCCCTTTCGATGTAATAAAGAATCCGTGTGTTTAAAGCGAATCATTCGCATGCATATTATATCCAACAATCTGTTAAATTAACCATTAATCATTTTCGGCGTTGCTGTTTAACGTCAATTTTGACCTTAGATGACCTTTATTCATGATAGGTCCCAAATGAATAAATCTGAATTGTGCATTGGTTAATAATACAAAAATCAACGTAAACTTTGGATGCATATCATTTGAACAGAAATATGAATATATTGTAAATAACACGTAAATTACAAAAAAACCTGTCATGATTAAAAACATCCTCTTAACATTACATCGAAACGTTTTTCCTTAGTTAACGAAGCATTATAGCATTAATCACATGTCTCTACAATTAAGAGAAGCTATTGCTTACATGCCGTCGCGGCCACACTTAACACTACAAAAACAGGCTAGATTGCACTTTACCGGTACGCAGTTGTTTACCACTATCGACATAGCGGGGGTTTGGGGGCGGTAGCCCCATATACTAAGGAAATATATAGGTGTTAGAAATATATATGTCTTTGATTTATTCTAATTCAGATTTGCGTTTATTAGTGTTAATATGTTTCTTTGTACTTTGTTTTGTTCGTTTTTTATATAAAGTTCTGTCTTTCTACAAAACAAATCATATCACTACGATGCTTGCAATATTGAGTCTTTTATGTTTACATACTACTAACATCTTAACACATTATAACACATTATTTTTTATTTCATTCCAGCATTATGTTCATAGTATTTCAGTGGCGAATATGTTTTCTTTCCTAATGAAACTAATGTATTACTCAGTCAATTATGAAAACCTAGACATTACAATACTTATTGACAATAAAACATATAATTTCACCTCTTCTTGTTCTTCATTTCTTATTTGTTTATACAGTCTAATATATTATCTTATTATCACTCACTAGCTTCATTAAAATACATGGTCGCTTCATTCCGTCTCATTTCACTGGTCGCTAACATTACAACATCAACGCCGTATATCTTTTTAAAGATATTTCTTGTTTATTATTCACGAACTTGTCTGAAACTTATTAAATCCGCTAACTAATCATTATAAATGGTTATTAGAGAATTGCCGATTTCTATTGAAGATATTTAACTAAACGAAACTTTTGTTATGCCGGTAAGTTTTCTATATGTATATTTTGAAATGTATTCGTTCAATCAGCGCATGGCGCTGCAAGGTGGGGATTAGGCGAACTCGGTTTGATCCTCAATTAAACCTAGGGTCGCAAAGAAAGTGTGTGGATATATAATTCGTTACCCAATATTGCAGTTTCATTCTGACGCGTTTTATTTATTATTTAGAAACACGTTGTGTATGTATTTAGCGTTCAAATCATCTACGTTACCATAGCTGTATCTCGTCACAACGACATTTTTTAAGTGTGATCCATCACACACGTTCAATCAAGAACGTTCTGTATTATGAAAGATCGGAGACATTTTGATTTGAAATTTGACAGAATCGGAAGTGAAAGCATTGTTTTGTTATTTACAAAATGCATGCCTACTATATTTGTATATAACTTAAGATTAATCATGCGTGTTAAACACATTTCTGACATATCTGTTTGCAGACGGGCTATATATTTACTATTGAATAAATCAGGTAGAATACATGTATATCAAGGTTGCATCGCACATTTATTCACAATATGATCGTTAAACATCTTTTTCTGAAAACGAAAATTATTAGTAAAATGAACGTTATGCTAAACAAAAATATTACGAATCTTAAATTATACATGTATTTTTTTATTTGCGGCGTTTTACTTTCAACTGATTAAAATAAATAAAAATACAACTGTATTTCCTAACGTCTTTACTTTAAAAATATAGTTAAAGGCTGACCATGTACACGCCATTTAGCGTAGGTAAATATTTCACAACACACATGTATGTATAAAATTTATTTTACATGAACGAAAAACGGTGTCTATTACAATAGATTTTTAAGTTTATAAGAACATATTAAATACATTAGAGGAGTTCATGTTATGGAAAGAGTATTTTCCAAAGAATGTTGAACAACAAATGTTATTGTGTGTAATTAAAGTACAAAGATCAATGTAAAATTATAAGTAAGTAAAATAAAATTATACCAGCAATAATTTCAAAAAAATAAATAAATAGAACTTGACCATGAACTTAATCATTTCAAAACTTAAACATAATACTGCATATCATATGGGAGAACATACTACTATACGTTTATCCAACACATAATGTTTTGCCATATCCAAAGCAGAATTAAAACTGTACATGTGGTCACACTTTAGAAATATCTTATATGGTTACAAAATTATCAATCATAAACGCTCGTGTCGCTTTAAATGTCACACATGTTAATTGACAACTCTTCCATCTCTCCCTTGAACCAATCGCCATTGGCCGCGTCGGCCTTGCCTACATGAAGAGCGCAGTGGGTCCCACGAATAAACCCCGGGATTCCAAACTTAACGGACGAATCGAAGCCCAGTCGGCCAGCAAGCACCCCCTTGTTGAATCGGAGGACAATTTCCTTATCATAAGAAGATGTCTGGTTTACAGATACAACGGTCTCGAACTTCATCGATCTAGTAACTGTACCAACGTGGAAATTGATTCGTTGGCTGTCTTCGGTGATGAGAATGGATGGAGTGAGGCCTCAGTCGCTGTTGGAGATGATACTGTGTGGTCGCGAAAGGTCTCTGTGGTTGAAAGTGTATTTCACCTTGATGATAATCGAGTCGGTTTCTATATTTGTAAATCACGGTATTATCAGCTGACTATTGTCACCGTTAAAGAATCCTCTCCCACCCCTTATATCAAGGTTCTCGTACCGAACATAAGTGCCCGACTGGTCATATGAGCCATTGAATAGCAGATGCACTTCCGGCTGACATGACGGGTCCAATTCTAAAACAGAAAACTTCGTACAACCGCAGTTTTCTTGCACATACTGTAAACCAACAGGACAAGGTCTGCGGACCCAGTCCCAGCCTAGAAATGTACTGCTCATATTCTCCCGCACTGCCGGGGACCGGTCGAATGTTATTGCACGTTATTTTGTAGTAGGCCATTGATACACGGAGCACCATCCATCGCATTTATTATAGCTGTCTAGCGTACAACCGGTGTTTTCTTTGTAATACTGACCATCTGGGCAGCAGTGTTTGGTCGGATACCCATTCCAACAGTTCCAGTAACTTATACAATTGACCGGGTCAGGAAATGTTGCGCCGTCCTTTGCACTGGCGCATATGCCAGAGGAAGCGGCGCAAGTTGATGAGGCGACGCAAGTCAGGAGGTCTTGATCCCACGCCATTCTCGGGCCGCATTCCTGTACTACTCCAATGACTTTGCTGTCTCCGTCTTCGTAGCAATGGACGAACTTGTTACAATCAGTATGTCTCATGTAGCCTACGCCATTCTTCATACTGCATCCGGCGCATATGTCTACCATAGTTGGCTTTGCCGCACCTCTGTCTGGTTGTACGACGATCAAGACGAACGACAGTGTGAATGCGAAACTCAGCATTTTGAACGTTGGTTTAAACCTGTAAAAAATGTCCCGATAAAGTATCGCTTTATGAAGCATTTGGTACAGGTTTTCTAACAAACGTGTGTAACATTTTTTTCGCATTCCATTTAACGTCAACATGTTCCATTATTAAAAATACAGCATTAACGTGTAGCAGGACAACAAGCAGAAAAAATAAATATATATGTTATTAATTATATAAAGGACAAACGTGTTTATATATAGCCCCTATAAAGTTACAAAGTTGCCTTAATTACCTTCGATAAATCCCGTAATGTGGCTTTACTCACAATGTAAGCTTTTCTTTCTGGAGAGGAAATGTTTTTCAAAGCAATATATAGAAGTATGCAGGCGTTTATTTTTTGTTATATTCGTGATTTGTAAGGCTGCGCGCCATCCGGTTTGTATGATAACGCAACGGGGAAGTGCAGAATGTCCTGGCTACTTAGCAACGGCGACTCTGTGGGATGATCCTTGGGTGCTGTGTGTTTAAAACTTAAAGTCAACATTAAGTCTAAGAGCGTGTTATTGACGTTAAAAGAAACGAAATGGGAAAAAAAAGAAACTCTTCGATAAAAAGCAAGCATTTATACATTTATTAGATCGTTAAAATTGTATTGCATTTTGTTTAAAAAAACATGTGCGAAATGCTGTTTTTATAATAAATGAATTCACGCGTGTTGTTCAGTTTGAACGCTACATGTTTGTTTTAACTTAAAGATATAATCTTCCTTTGTTGTAACGTGTATCCCATACACATTGTAAAAAATACATTAAATGCTTGGTTCGTGTTTGTACCTTTTAGAAAAGCTCTACATGTTCATCACTCACGCAGCCTAACGCTACATAAAATTACTTAAGTGCTTGCTGCAAAATTATAATTTCTTGCTACCACAATGATATAGTCTCCATTATAGATGTCATAGTGTTAGTTCTATGTTCAGAACGCAATACTTAGTAAGAAACATGCAGTTGAACACAAACGCGTACCGCACGTCTAACACATGTAATGTACAAGTATCACATCAAGCATAACGAATGTTTGTTCTTACGTCAAAATCGCACATATAAATATTATATGCTTGTAATATTTTTGTGCCGAATGGAACATCGGTTTAAAGACACGACATTCAACCCTTTGTTGCCTAAGGGAATATTAATGGAGAAGAATGGACCATTAGGTTTAAAGAATGGGTTCTTCATGAGATTAATGCGTCAATCTTTAATCACAGCCATGATTTCACACACATGATATTGAGCGGCATAAAATGGATACTTTTTGCTGCGTGTTCGATTGAGATTTTAACTGTTTACTGATATCCAGCGAAAAATATATTTTTACACTGTGTTTAGACTTTTTTAAAGTGGTATTGTTCGTTTAATGATAATTTCCGGAATCATTATCGATACGGATATTTTATTACTTTATTATTTAAATACGTGTGAAGAAATCCATTGATACAGTATTTAATGATTATGAAATACGTCATTATTGCGTTAGAACTTAGAAGTTCCTTTTATAGAACATGTTTGTACTATAAAGAAAAAAACGGCCTTAAAAGATATAAATTGTAATTTCACAGATACAATTTCGGCATCTCAATAAGTAATCAGGCGTTATAGAAGATATCTCTTAATAGCAAACACGTTAGTTGTTTCAATTTATAGTAAGACATTTTGAAAGACAAAGAGCATCTGCATTCTAACATGCAACACATAAAACTCTGAACATAATGTGTTTCTGCAATGTAGATTGTTGAAAGTTATCACAATCGACTACGCAATAAGACAGTTAAAATTATTGATGTAATTTAGCATGATGTATATTTAGAAGGGATATGTCCACCATAATCTTTGTTTCAAGACAAATCGTCACAAAAAAGGTTATGTATGAGCTTCCTCTTCGGTACACAAAAACATGCCTCTCTTTTAATAACATGAATTGTGTATTCTCTGCAGACAGTTACGATGTTTTTTTTTGGGACGCAAACTGGATTGACTTTTCTCACAATGATTTATCAACTTAATGATCATAGGCGTTATGATGTAACACCGAAGTGGTCATAAATATGGGATGAATTGTTTTAGCTGTTCGCTTGCGAACAACTAAGATTGGTACTACGAGTTGCAAGTCGGTCTGCTCTTAACTACGCTAAGAACGATAACGACCGCATCTGAGGCTATTAATGGATGCTGATAAACAAGTATAGTGGGATGTTGTGTAACCTTGTTCATAGTGCATGCTACTATTGCTGTTTCTGGGAAACATTCTTTTGTTCTCAACAAACTGCTTTGTAATCGCTAAAACCGAATATAAATAGCTCGGCGTAAACGCTGACTTTGAAATAAAGTTTGCAATTAACGTTCCTAAATAATTAAATTGAAAACAAAGCTTAACTATTGTGTGTGTTCGAGACATGTATCAAAAAGTTAAATCTTGTGTTAAGTCATTGTCTTCAAATTCTGACTATTTTTCTAACGCAGTGGGGCTCCGACAGGGTGAAGTTATGTCACCGTTATTATTTTCTTTGTTTGTAGAAGATCTTGAGTTGTTTTTACAAAATGATTTACAATCCGGATTGAATATTGACGACATTGTATTGATTTTACTTTTATTTTCTGATGATATGGCTATTGTAGATAAATCGCCCGATGAAATTCAAAACCATTTAGATAATCTATATTATTATTGTAATTTATGGCGATTGAAATTAAATACAGAGAAACAAAAAATACAGTTTTTCGGAAAAGAGGCGGATTATTTCCAAATGAAAAGTGGACCTACAATTGTCATGACGTTCAAGTTGTGAATGATTTTAACTATCTTGGGGTTGTTTTAAATTATACTGGGAGTTTCACATTGAATCAGGAAAACCTAACGGGTAAAGCATTAAAAGCCATGAATATTTTATTGTCTAAATGTAATGACTATGATTTAAAGCCGAAGATACTTTGTCAATTGTTTGACGCATTTGTTGGTTCCATTTTAAATTATGCTTTGGAAGTCTGGGACTATACTAAATCTAAGGAACTTGAACGAATCCATTTGAAATTTTGCAAACGATTATTAAAGGTAAACTTAACATATGCAATGCATGTGTTTATGGTGAGCTGGGTAGATATCCCATGTATATACATAGATATGTCCGTGTCATTAAATATTTGTTTAAGATATTATGTAGATCTGAAAATATCATTATTAAAACCATAAATAACTTGGCCGTCTCATACTATCATAAAGGCTGTCATAATTGGATATTTAATGTTAAAAATGGTTGATGGTATTAGTTATGCATTTGATGATATAAATACTATTTATATTGAGATTAACTCATTTGTAGAGGAATTTAAACGCAGAGTTTATGATAACTTTACACAGGACTGGTATAGAACCTTATATAATAGTTCGATGTTAGATGTTTATCGATATTTTAAAATCAATTTTGAATATGAGTCCTACTTAGACATTTTACCAAAAAATTGGAGATACTTCTTCACCAGATTAAGATTGTCAGCCCATCCACTACATATTCAAACTGGTCGTTATGCAAGAGACGTTGCTAGAAATCAGCGTTACTGCATGTGTTGCAATTCGACCGATATTGAAGATGAATTTCATTTTATTTGCATTTGCACGGCGTTTAGAAACATTAGAAAAAAGTACATAAAACATGTTATTACAAAAAGCCATCTATGAATAAATATTTAAGTTTACTGCAATCGAATAATAAAATAGAAATTATAAAAGTATGTCTTTCTGTAAAAGAATCACTTAAAGTTCGAACATCTATTATAAACGAAATAATGCTTTAAATGTTCATCCTCTTTTCATTTTTCTTTTTTTTTCCCCTTTGTTCTGTCTTTGTTGTTTTTATATTTAATTTACTTTGTTAGCTAAGTAAATAATGCGTAAATACGTGTAAAACTTTGAACCTATCCAAATTGACATTATACTGTTTTCATAATGTGTTGTTGACGATGTACATTGTACACGTCAAAATAAACTGTCTGTCTGTCTGTCTGTTAACTTGTTAGTCACATATTCACCGCATGAAATGTGTGTTATTAACTTATCATTGCCAAACCACACATTAGTTTATGCAGATACAAATTATACTTCGGGAGTACCACGTATTAGTGTAAGTAGATAAAAATTATACCACGGGAGCTCACATCATATGTGTCCTCAAATGCATTATTATGATTATATATCTTAACAATCGAAATATATCGTATGTTAATATTTGATTTACATGCAGTTTTCTTTCGACACATTTAAATCACACTTTCATAGCCGCGTCATGCGAAAATAGGTCTTATGCGTTTCGGCCAGCGTATCTTAAGCCCAACCTATGCATTTACGCAGTCTGGTCAAAGGCGATGCTGTTCGCTACATAATCAGCCAATGTATTATGTATCATTATGTATCTCCTGACCAGACTGAGAGATGCGCAGGCTGAGTGGGCTATACATATAATGGACGCATATGGAATAAGACCTAATTTCGCATGACGAGGGTCATTAAAAATCTTATCGCGAATTTTAAATGGCACATTTTAGCACATTGCTATTCGATACAAAATTGTATTCAAAATATCAAACTTGTAAATAAGGGCAGCCAATCCAGGCGTTTAAGAACGATTTCTAGACTTGCTGACCGAGTACGGCAAACATTTGTGGTTGGATAATTTAACGATTTTCCTCTTATCGTGACACTATACTATTTGTTTGTTTTCTCACATTGAAAGCAAAACTGTGTTTATCGACAGTTAATCATATATTCCCCGGACGCTTTAGTGAACGAGTACGGACCTTGACATTCTGCGAGATGGATTTTAACGCGTAATTGTAACTGGGCCACAATTTGTGTCATTTGAACATACAGAGAGTAGTCCGGAATTCCTTACACTAAATAGTGATTCTTCCTTTGCGCTGAGCACAGACACAGTGATGTAGCCAAAGTTCAGAGGTTTTATCTCAATCAGCCTATGAACTATTCGAATACATTTATGCGTGCCTGCTGGCGTTATGTAAAAGTCATTTAAGGTGAAAAACTGGGTAAAACAGCTATGCCGACAAAAGCGCATTAGTTCTCTATACCTATGTTTAGGTCAGAGTTGTTGACACCGTGTGAACTGCTAGTGTAACAAGAAAAGCATATATTCGAACAATATTCGTTTAATATGATGGTGATTACAAATTGTCTTTATATTCAGTTTTCACTACAATTTTCATAATACTTTGATTATGCTTTCTGAACGTCAAAAAGGGCCATGCTGTTGTTATTTTGTCTAGGTTATCTTTATAAAAAAATAAGCATGATAACAAGTGCACACATATCTCAACCCGTGCGTTAAGACACACTCTTTATAAATGTGAATGGCTTGTGTTAATTTCAAACTTGCGATTAATTTTGAAAAAAATGAGTTGAGTCTTAAATTATGCAATAGCCAACAACTTCAGTGCCTTCAGCGCTTTGATTTATCATAGGCACATGTTTATGTCACTTTCTTCATTAAGCATTATTCAGTTAAACATCAGCAGTTTATCCTAAATATTGAATGTTCAACACTCAATAAAACGCATCCTCGTTCTTATATCATAAATTGTCAGAAGATACGTACGTGGTTATACAACATACTGACGTAATATATTTGCTTCAGTATTCTCCCCAGTCTCCAAATAATGGACATTGTTATCGGTTGAATGAGGACTTTTGCAGTTGTTCCTGAATCGTAATTTGATGAACGCTAACTCTACACCGGGACCATCAAAAGAACAAGACTAGTTCTAAATAAAGGCACGGTTGTCGGTTGATTGGTCAAAAGCAAACGCATTCCATCAGTTTGGATGCGATTTACACCATTATTTATTCGTCGTGTAAACAAGATCGTATTTACGAAACATTCACGTTTCATGTTGTAATTGTTTGCATGTCATTGTTAGGCTATTCCCAATTAACATGGCTCTTCTATCCGTATACTGATGAAAGGAATGCAGTTGAATAAAATGAATTCTTGTGTTTCTGTCGTTAAAAACGACTGGTAACTGCTCCATAAGGACTTCCGTTAGGTTTGCCGGATATACACGCTTAAGGAAGATAAATGTGAATCACATGTAAACTCATATCCTCATTAATGCGTTTACGTCTGGTTGTGTTTTTTTATGTACACAACGCAAGATAAAATCAAATATGCAGACACGTACATGTTACTAACAGTATCGTTTTATAATACATTCCGAAGTTATAAATTAAAGGGGCCTTTACACGATTTGGTTAATTGACAAAATAAAAAGAATTGTTTTAGATTCGTCAATTTATTGTAGTGATGATATGTGTGAGGAACCAGTTATACTAAACATTTATCATGCTCTTAAATATCCATTTTATGCATCTTTTGAACGTTGCAACGCGAAACGATTTAATTTTTTTGAAAGTTCTGTTGTTATCGTTATATTTTATGATACTACGAGGATTGCTTATATAACGTATAAAATACATCACTCATTGTATGAGCACTGATGGCCGAGTGCTCTAGGCAATAGACTTACCCCAGGGGTCAGTGGTTTGAGCCCAGTTGACGGTTACTTTTTTCTTTCTTTAATTTTATTCTTGTTTGTTTACTGGAGCTATTTAGATACAATGTTTACATTTATCAATATAAAGCAGTTAACGACAAACTTCAATATATGCACAAATCTGTGATAGGCCCTTTAATTTCGGTTTAAGACTGTCTGCTTACGTAAGTCCAAATATGCACTTGTACAATACCATTACTTATGGATAATCATAAAAATACCGCCATACCATAATAGTGTATTTTCGACTTAAAAGTTGTATTTATCATTATTATATTTACTTCGTGTTACCTCTACATTTTTATTTAAAGACTTTTTTTTAAATTCTTCTAAACATATAATCATAAAAACAAATTAAATGATCTTATATTGTGATTGCATTATCAATTTACAGAACCAAAAAATGTCAGTGACAGAAACTTAAAAAAGATATTTCAAAAGCTGCGGTTAACAATGGCCCAGTTTATCTTGTAATACATGGATCTGATAGAATGCAGACCCACGTTTGATGTATTATTTTGTGATGAATCCGGTATATG